>NC_059284.1:5785249-5807749 GCF_017591435.1 Portunus trituberculatus
ACACACACGCACACACAGAAACACACACACACACACACACACACACACACACACACACACACACACACACACACACACACACACACACACAAAACACTACACTTTTCACCTTATAAAACACTAGACAAAATTTCCTTACACATGTGCTGGTTCCCCCTTCCCTCGCCCTTCCCCGACCCTTTCCTCCCCCTTCCCCAAGCTCTGAGGGGATTAGCGCAATATTTCAAAAGAGGGGGGAAGGGAGATAGAACGGCAGGGGGCAGATGGAGGCGAAGGGAGGGAGGACTAAAGGGTGATATGGGAGGTTAAAGGGGAGATCTGTACGTAATTGCCGGGCCATAGTAATCAATGGCCAAGACAGGTGAGGAAGGGCCCAAGTGAGGAGGAGGGGTCACGATTAAGTTTCGAGTTAGTGGTACAGGAAAAGATTGTAATGGTCAAATAAATGTAATTGCTCTATTCTTATATGTTGCCTCTCCCCCCTGCTTTCTTCTCTCCCTCCTTCCTCCTCCTCCTCCTTCTCCTCCTCCTCCTCCTCCTCCTCCTCCTCCTCCTCCTCCTCCTCCTTCTCCCCCTCTCGTCCAGTCTATCTTTCCGTCTCATGTGGGACAGATTAATTCGCTTTGTTTATCGTTATGTCTCTAGCCCTACACTCGTTCCGATCTGATTTATGATTTGGTTGTTAATTCGCATGTTTTCTATTTCTTCTTTATCATCCTTCTGTCTTCATCTCGTCTCCTTCATCGTACTGTCTTATGCATGCAAGAAGTAATTGGTTTAGTTTATCGCTGTGTTTAATTCAATTATTTTTCAATTTCCAGATCGCTAGTCATGTCAGTGGAATATAGTTAATTGACATCTGTGTGTTGGCTTGTAAAGGACACAAAGCAAGGCACACAATAAACCTGTTATGAGATGAGTATTTGCTTATGTGTGTTTTGAAAAAAAAAAAAAAAAACGTAACTGTTTCCGGCTGTAGATGAAAATAACGAGACTTTTATTTTCATCAGCGCATTAGCGAAACCCAGATGACAAGACGATAAAATGTAACACGGAAGTAAGCCGCAATAAGACATTTCCTAAAACACTAATTAATTCCTGATCCTATTCCATAATTACATTTTGCGTTTCCAAGTAATGGCAAAGAGATAACCACATACACAAAAAAACATCAGAGTAAAAGATAAGAAAAAAAAGTGTAATTTCACCTAAAAAAAAAATTAATTCCAAACAAACATAACCAGCAGGTAGAGAGCGGGACCTAATGGGAGACAGGTAAGTGAGCGCCAGGTATGTTATTGCGGCGCACAAATGACAGGTAAGCGAGGCTACGGCGCGAAAAGATAAATTGCAGTCAGGGATGAGGATGCGTGTGGTTCATTTGAAGAAGAGAGAGGCTGAGAGTGGCTGCGTGCGTGTGTCCGTGTGTGCGTGGCGGCTGTAGAGACGGTGCGGAGATTGGGGGGAAGCGGATGGGGGCTGGTGAAGAGGATGGGTCAGTTTGCGTGCCGGGGGGGGGGGTGAGTAGGATGGGGGCTGATGGGAGAGAGATGGGGCGCTGGTCAAGGGGATGGTCGTGAGGGAATTATTTTCAGGCGTAAGAATTTCTGCTCCGGTAAGTAAGCTCATGCGAGGAGGAAAGAAAGAGACCGAGGAAGGGAGGGAGAGAGGAACAGAGGAGGAGGAGGGAGAGGCCATTGGTTAACCCGCCTTCACGACCGCGTCAGGGATGGAGGACTCCCTTCCATTAAGAACAGACAGACAGAAGCTCTGTAGCTCCCAAAAGACACGACACTGACTGGAAACGTGACTGGAGATCTGGTACAGGTTTTAAGTTTGAGCGGCAGCGCGTCACTCACACGCCGTGATCTATATTATGTGCTCCATTAACAAGCACTTTTCGTTATGCTTCGTCTGCGGTGCTTCTCACACACAGGATCTGAACGCAATACCGGCGGGAATCAGTACATCTTGGTCTCCTTGCAGTGGTCATGTTATTTCTCACTACCTGATCAATTTCAACAGACAGAGATGATCTGGCCCCCTCAGGATTATCCTACCTCCCTCTGGTAACTTTGTCCTCCCTCAAAAGGCAATCTAACTTTTATAAATCCGAGGAATGTGCAACTTTATTGACTCCCTTCTTTCTCACTCCCTCCCTTCCTCCCTCCCTCGCACACCTCTCTTCCTTCCTTCTTTCCTTCCTCAGCATCGATATTTTATTTTGATGAATGTATTCCGTTTCCTCCCAATTTTGTTCTCTGAAACATCGTGTTGGGGTTTGAAGTTGAATTAAATGAAGTAGTATATTTCTTTCATATTTTCTTTACATATTGCTTTGGACGTGATGAGGCATTCTGTATAAGCCCATGATTGAGTTTTTTCCCTTTGGGTTCATCTAACCACATATGTGTGTGTACTTACTTATGATCCTTTCATTTTTAGTCTAATCTTATTTTTTGCTTCTTTTGCAACACACACACACACACACACACACACACACACACACACACACATACACACGGGCACGAGCGCGCTCTCGCACAAACAGGAGAACCCAAGTGCAAGCCAACTATTGACTAACTCAGGTTTCGTTTCAGCTTCGTAAACCCTCACATTCCTTCCTTTCGGAGCACAAACATCTCCTACACATGCACTTCCTGGTAAGAAGAATTCGGAAGAGGAAAAGGCAAGCGTCCATTGTTTATTAAGCCTCCTCATTCACGCCTTTAAAACCACGTGAGCAAATCATCAAACCATCTGCTTCGTTCGGTGCGGTTCACTCAAGACTTATTTCCTCTCCCTTTTATCTCTCTTCTCTCTCTTCCTTCTTCTTCGGCGTGCACAGAGGAAGACCAGATAAAAGGCTCGCTCATGATTCGGAGCACCCGCTCAACAAAGAGAAGGGAGAGAGGCAGAAAGGGAGGGAGGGAGGATAGGAAGGGAGTGAAGGGAAGGGGGGAAGGAGAGGAAGAATAAAATCGGGAAGCAGAAAACTGACTTCGTGAGCGGCGCGTGTCCAGGTGGAGAGGAGGAAGAGGGAGGGGGATGGAGGGATGAAGAAAGAAAAGAAGGAGCGGTGGGAGGGAGGGAGGAAGGCTTTCAAACGTGACGGTCGGCTAAGCAAGGTAGACCAACTCTTTTTTCTTCCTATTCTTTATGTAAAATTCTCTCTCTCTCTCTCTCTCTCTCTCTCTCTCTCTCTCTCTCTCTCTCTCTGTCACCCATTCAAATATTATTTCGGTCTCCCCTTCATATATTAAGTCAATTTACCAGAAGCAATCCTGTGCATAAGGAAATAATAACGATTCTTCTTTTTCTCCTCTTCCAGGTGAGAATAGCAGCCTGTCCCCTTTGCCTGAGAGCAGAAGACCGCCGGACAGGTAAATATATATATGCAATTAATCTGCCGTCACCCATCTGACCTGCGGACCTGCCCTATCCCTTTCCTGGCACGACCCGAAGATATAAGGGCCAGAAATGTTTGTATTGTGTGTGTGTGTGTGTGTGTGTGTGTGTGTGTGTGTGTGTGTGTGTGTGTGTGTGTGTGTGTGTGTGTGTGTGTGTGTGTGTGTGTGAATAGGAAAACGTTTCTTTCTCTTTAGTTAAATATCTAGAAAAATCAATGTATCACTACTACTACTACTACTACTACTACTACTACTACTACTACTACTACTACTACTACTACTACTATTGTTACTACTACTACTACTACTACTACTACTACTACTACTACTACTACTACTACTACTACTACTACTACTACTACTACTACTACTACTACTACTACTACTTCTACTACTACTACACACTACCACACAAAAACATTATTACTTATCAGTCACACCACCACCACCACACCACCACCACCACCAAAGAGGCAAGTTGGGTTGACACTGCACCACACTCCCAAGTTTCCCTCTCGCCCAAGTTTCTGCGTCGCCTTCCCAATATTTAGATGACAAATAACTCACTCACCGCCCCCATCCTGATCGCATACGTAGACATAGCTGGAGGAAGTGATGTGTGTGTGTGTGTGTGTGTGTGTGTGTGTGTGTGTGTGTGTGTGTGTGTGTGTGTGTGTGTGTGTGTGTGTGTGTGTGTGTGTGTGTGTGTGTGAGAGAGAGAGAGAGAGAGAGAGAGAGAGAGAGAGAGAGAGAGAGAGAGAGAGAGAGAGAGAGAGAGAGAGAGAGAGAGAGAGAGAGAGAGAGATAAGGATTAAGCAACTGCACGCAAAACGAAACTTTGTATTGAGAGTAAATCATAGGAAAAAATAAAATAAATAAAAAAAATGAAAAAAAAAATGTGCTATGAAAAATGCAATGTTGATCTGAATACAGGTAAAATCACAACGAAAAACATAATTGTAAAAAATAAAAATAAATAAATAAAAAACAAGCAGAAGAAAATACAAAAAGAAGAAAAAATTACATCAGATCATACAAGACAAAAATATATAAAGAAGACAGAAAATACAACAATAAGCCGAGACGAAAATATAAATGCATAAAACATACATAAAATGTTCATAAAATGACGGAACGAAAGAGAAAAGAAAGTAAAAAAGAGAGAGATAAAAAAAAAGAAGAAAGTGCAAGGGTAGAAGATCAGAGGCAGGGTCATATATATTTGACAGGTGGGCATGAACGGTCGACCCTGTCCTCCCCAAATCACTTTCCCACTAAAAAAACGTGACCCAAGAATCTCGCGTCCGGCATAAGTTAACTATTACAAGGAAATTCTTACTTTTCTTTCTCCCGAATCAACTTGTAACTCAATTTTGTGACTCCCTGCCGCTAGGAAAGAGGGAAAGGGGGAAAGAGATAGGAAGAAGGAGGAAAGGAAAGGAAGAAGTTAGAATGGAGGAAGAGAAGAAAAAGGAGGAAAGATAGGGAGTAAGATACGATAAAGCGCAGAACAGAGAGGACTAAGATAAAAAAAATCACAAGAACACAAAGAAAAGAGACAATAAAACATTATCTAGCAGACACAAGGAAACTCCCGAGCACTTTAAAATTTCTCATCTGCCTCCTCATCCATAGATTTATTCAGCATCCCCTGGAAAGGATCTAACATGCAGGGGACAGGAGCAGATTTTACGAGGAATGGAAACGACACACGAAAATGAAAAGAATATATCAACGAAGAAAACAAAACTCAATGTATCTGATTAAATACTAAAGAAAAAATACTAGGAATGACTTTGATTTTATACATAAAAGGAAAATAAACAGAATAAAAACTGTATACATAAAAAATAAAAACTGAATATGTGTAAAATCAAACTGAGAAAATATTCACTAATTAGTAAAAGATCAACCACTTCACAAAATTTTTAAAAAGCAATAGTGAGGCAGAAAGAGTATTAGAGTTTAATGAGATTTTGTTTTAATTAGAAGTGACGTTTCCTATGCTGAGAAACCTGTAATGACATGAGCGAAGAAAAGAAGGTAAGTGAAAATACAAAAAAAAATGTTTATTAACCTTGCTATGATGATTATTATTATTGTCATTATTATTGTTATATTATTATTATTATTATTTTATTATTATTATTATTACTATTATTATTATAATTATTATTATTATTATTATTATTATTATTATTATTATTATTATTATTATTATTATTATTATTATTATCATTATTGTAATTATTTTTATTATTATTATTATTATTATTATTATTATTATTATTATTATTATTATTATTATTATTATTATTATTATTACTACTACTACTACTACTATTATTATCATTATCATAACTATTATCTTAACATCATATTTATTAGCTTTGATATGGTCATTATAATTTTTATCATTATCATCATTATCAATATTACCATCATTATCATCATTATCAATATTACCATCATCATCATCATAATCATCAATACTAATAACATTATTACTACAACTATCATAAGTGGTTTTACTATACAGTTGCCTTCATTTTGGATCATAATTTTTAAACTTATGCATGAAAGATTAATATGCTAATACTTATAACATTTCCCACTACAATAAAGGAATATAATAGCAACGTCAATAAAAATAAAAATAACAAAAGTAATGTCAATAATAACAACAACAATAATAATACATAAAAAATAATAATAATAAATAATGGTAGTAATAATGGTAATCATAATAATAATAATAATAATAATAATAATAATAATAATAATAATAATAATAATAATAATAATAAATAATGGTAGTAATAATGATAATCATAATAATAATAATAATAATAATAATAATAATAATAATAATAATAATAATAATAATAATAATAATAATAATAATAATAATAATAATAATAATAACAACAACAGTAGTAATAATAATAATAATAATAATAATAATAATAATAATAATAATAATAATAATAATAATAATAATAATAATAATAATAATAATAATAATAATAATAATAATAATAATAATAATAATAATAATAATAATAGCAATAATAATTATAATAACAATAATAACAATAATGAAAATAAAAATAAAAACAACAAAACATTTAATAATAATACACGTACAGTGATAAGAATTTTTAAGTAACCATGATAAATGTGCATGTGTGAGAGAGAGAGAGAGAGAGAGAGAGAGAGAGAGAGAGAGAGAGAGAGAGAGAGAGAGAGAGAGAGAGAGAGAGAGAGAGAGAGAGAGAGAGAGAGAGAGAGAGAGAACATTAAAGACAGGTGTTACAGGTGAGCATCACGACCCACCGTCACGCCTCCGATGCTCATTTATTCCAGGCATGAGAGAGGGCTCAGCTCCACCCAGCCCTTTATACAGGTATCCAGCCCCTTATAAGCGTACCTAGAAGCACATATATTAATTTTATAGCCTCTTTCAAAGTCCACACTCCCTACTTTTGAAGCTTTTTCTTTTTTTTCTCTCTCAGTCTCTTTGTGTCGTTCTTTTCTGTCTTTCTTTAAAATTCAGCGTATTATGTCCTCGATTATGTATGCAGCTGTTAACTTTTTTTAATATTTTTTCTTCACCATATTTAGTAGCAGATAAAAATTTGTGCGTTGTAAAAAGTGAAGGATTTGCTGAATAATAATATCGCTGCATTTTCACACTCGTCCTAGCTTTTTTTTTTTTCAGTTCCCATGTCGTGGCGCAGGAAGACTGAGTATACTTCCTTCCCTCGGCTCCTTCCCTCACCCAAAATCTGCTTCCTTCGCTCCCTCCATCCTTCACTCCTATGACTTCCCAATTCCTTCCCCTCCTTCATCTTTTCTCTCTTTCTCTCCTTTCATTATCACTATTCACTACTTCATAATTTCTCTTAACACTTCCTTTCTTTCTCCTTCTCTTCCTCATTTTTTCCCTCCTCCTCTCCCTTCTGATGGCATCCTTGCCCCCTAAATTGACCACGACACGAGACAGTCATTCCTGGAGGGAGAGAAGGAAGGAGGATGAAAAGAGGAGAATAAAAAAGGGAGAAAGGAAGGAGAATGGGGAAGAAGTAGGGAGTGAAAGTTGAGAAGGAATGACTTGAAGGTACGGAAAATGTGAAGTGAAAGGAAAAGGAAGAGGTAAAGGAAAAGGAACAGGAAGAGGAAGGAAAGGAAGATGAAGGAAAGGAGCAGTAGGAGGATAAGATGTATACGAGGAGCAGGATGTATAAAGTTGCTGTGAGAGAGAGAGAGAGAGAGAGAGAGAGAGAGAGAGAGAGAGAGAGAGAGAGAGAGAGAGAGAGAGAGAGAGAGAGAGAGAGAGAGAGAGAGAGAGAGAGAGAGAGAGTTTTTCCTTCAATCCACAATGGCTAACAGTCTTATCGTTCAAACAGGAAATGCATCGGCCAATACCTTCATTTCTTTTATATAATCATGTGACTTTTTTAACAATTGTCGACGGACGAAATTGCAGATTGAAAAGATAATTGAATTTATGCCGCCGCAGATTCCTCATAACTTTTTTTTTCTTTCAACTCTCATTTTTTTTCCCTTTCTCTCATTTAATTTGGCTTGATATGATTATGAACCTGGCTCCTTTTTTTTTTCTCCTCTTTATTTTTGTGGTTACGTTCTGATGTCTATCATTGATTCTTAATAACAGTAATGGAAAGTGATAAACGAGGGAATGGAAAGAGAAAAGACAAAAACGATAATAAAAAGAAAAATATATATATAAAGAAAGTAAGGAAACTGGAGATCTTTGAGAGAGAGAAAAAAAAAGAGATAAGAGAAAACCAATGCATTGACTCACAAAAAACACTTGGTAAAGGAAAATAACAGATACGAAAGAAAATTTAAAAATGCAGAATAAAAATCAGATAGAGAAAAATAAAAAAAAAGAACGAAAAAAAAACCCATTGAAAAAGCAGTGATGAGAAAGAGAGAGAGAGAGAGAGAGAGAGAGAGAGAGAGAGAGAGAGAGAGAGAGAGAGAGAGAGAGATCTTCCTGCTATTTTATTTTCCACCTCAACAGAACTCCACTGAAAGGAGCAACCCACGCACACTCATGCTACCAAAGTGCCTTGCCTCTCACTCAATCACTCTCTTTCTCTCTCTCTCATTCACTCCCTCTCATCTGTTCACTCTTACTTCCTACCTTATTTTTACCCACTCCCTAATACCCAACTTACACCTCATTCTTATCATTCTATTCAAAATTTTCAACACTCTCTCTCTCTCTCTCTCTCTCTCTCTCTCTCTCTCTCTCTCTCTCTCTCTCTCTCTCTCTCCTTTATCTCCATCTTCTTACCTCCCTTCCCTCCCTTTCTTATGGCAGCTCCCGTTCGGCCTGACCTGTCGCAGAGGCAAATAAAAAACGCGAGCTAACTGAAGGCAAAAAAGAAAGTGTGTAAGGGCAAGAGCAAGAGCGAGCGAGCGAGCGAGAGAGAGAGAGAGAGAGAGAGAGAGAGAGAGAGAGAGAGAGAGAGAGAGAGAGAGAGGAGTTTTGCATCGCATTTGCCATTAACTCATTAAGAATATCCCATTTGTCATCAATTTCCTGCGAGAAGTGAAAGAAACTGTCAGTATTTTATTTTTCCACGACAGCGAAAAGTGGAACAGCAGCAGCAGCAAAAGGAGGAGAAGAAGGAGGAGGAGGAGGAGGAGGAGGATAAGGAGGAGGAGGAGGAGGAGGAGGAGGAGGGATGAAGGAAGGAAGACGAAGACGAAGACGAAGTGAACGAGGAGGAAGAAAAAGGAGGAGGGAGAAAAGGAGAAATGAGTGACAAAAACAAGAACCAGCAAGAAAGTTCGAATATCAGATTCTGTGAACGCAAAAAGATGAGAGAGAGAGAGAGAGAGAGAGAGAGAGAGAGAGAGAGAGAGAGAGAGAGAGAGAGAGAGAGAGAGAGAGAGAGAGAGAGAGAGAGTCGTGTTTTTTCATCCAGCCGTGAACTTCCTCAGGTCACGACTACAAGCTGACGAGAGAGAGAGAGAGAGAGAGAGAGAGAGAGAGAGAGAGAGAGAGAGAGAGAGAGAGAGAGAGAGAGAGAGAGAGAGAGAGAGAGAGAGAGAGAGAGAGAGAGAGAGAGAGAGAGAGAGAGAGAGAGAGAGAGAGAGAGAGAGATGAAGAGTGAGTGGTGAAGATAAATGGAGTTCTCTCTGAAGCAGTGTAGAGAGAGAAGAGAGGGAGGGAAGGAGGAAAGGAATAAAGAGAGAAGGAGAGAGCGAAGGAGGGAATGAGGGAGGGAGGGAGGGGGAAAGAAGGGGGAGGTGAGGGTGGGAGAGAAGGGCCTGGAGAGCCTCTGTAGGCAAGCAGAAGGGAAGTTAAGATTAAGTGCATGATTATTGTGGCGTAGAGAGAAGGAATGAGGGAGGAAAGAAGGGAGCCGAGGAAGAGGAGGAGGAGGGGGAGGAGGAGGAAGGAAGGAGTGACGGAGGTAAGGAGGGCAGGAATGAACAATAGCAGAGAGAGAGAGAGAGAGAGAGAGAGAGAGAGAGAGAGAGAGAGAGAGAGAGAGAGAGAGAGAGAGAGAGAGAGAGAGAGAGAGAGAGAGAGAGAGAGAGAGAGAGAGAGAGAGAGAGAAAGGGGGCAAATTTATGAACAGCTATAAGTCATCACAACCATTATATTCATAACTATAATTTATGCAGGCGAAATCACCATCAAATATTTCCGCTTTAACGTAAATATAAAATGCCACGCATCTTTTTCCTTCAACTTTGCCGGAAAATGGTGGAAAAAAAAGTTAGAGTAGCGCATCGCCACTGACCTTAATATGTCTGGTCGTTAAAATGGCAAAGCAAAGATAAATAAACTAAAATTGTAAACGTTTCGAGGAATTAATCACAAGCCTTTTGCTTCCTTTCTCCTCCCCTACAACATTCAGAAAAAGAATTAACACATATATATGACAGTCATTTCATCATTTAACTGAGAACTCACACACATACACACACACACACACACACACACACACACACACACACACACACACACACACACACACACACACACACACACACACACACACACACACACATACACCTAACCCCAATTCCCACACCTACACGCACCAACTACCCTTCTTCCTTACCCTCTCATCACATCTACACATTTATTACAACCTTCACCACCCTGCACCTGCTCTGCACCTTTCCTCACCCTCTATTACCCTCCTCCTGAATCCATACTCATTCCATACACACGTCTCTTCTATACGGTTCCAGCTCCAATTTTTATTCCTTTTTATAGACTTCCACACAGACCCAAGTATACCACCTCACGCCTTCTCTATATCCCTTATTTATACCCACACCACCCAGCCCCACCTCCAGTCTCTATTTTCAAACGTACCATTCTATCCCTTCCACTCACACCTGACACGCTCTAAACCCCCCACATGGTTCTGCAATCGTCCTATTATCTTTCTACATCCATTTTATAACCACAGGAACCCTTTTCTACCACTTTTAAAACATTTTCCCCACACTATTCAGTACACTCCTGCGCTCGCATATCTCAGGTACTCTTCATTCCTCTTCGTGCCCACGCTCTGCAAGCACATCTCCCTTCTACATCTTTTGAAAAACATGTCTACTCCTTTCCACACAGACCCATCCTCTCTCATGCCCCCTGCCCCAAGCCCTCCCTCTTACTCTCACACGTCAAGGCTCACGTCAACAGCTCTACTGATCCCGTCCAGCGAGAGTTAAAGTATGAAGCCCATTCTGTCGGCTCACCATCCCATTAAACACCATTTATTACTGGAGCTGCACAATGGGGGATGAAGATGATTTAAGAGTGGACGATTCGTTTCAGCATCAGAACACCCCGACCGACCCGCAGCGGGGGACAAGTGACCTGGTTCTTCGGCAGTAGTACTCGTTGTGGTAATGTTATTCGTCGTTCTCAACCGTCCTTCTTGTTCTGCTATTACTACGTCTCCTGCTCCAATTTCTCTTCGTTTTCAATCCTTACTGAGTGCGTGGGTCCCTGGAGAGGGGGATACGGAGAGAGGGAGTGTGTAAGAGTGAGAGGGTGAGGACAAGTGGCGTGTTTGATGAAGGAGGCTGCGGGTAGAGGGTGGAGTTAAGTGGGAGACGAATGAGGATCTGGAGGTGAGGTTAGAAGTGGTTCGAGTATAAGGAAGTATGTATTTTTTTCCTCTCCCTTCCGGGGCGAGGTTGTGAAAGTTTGTCGAAGGTATTATTGGCGTGATGGACGAGGCGGAGGAAAGGAAGGAGGGCAAGAAAAAATGGAAGGTCTAAAGGAGAGCAACAGTACTAGTCGCTGGAGGATGACTAGAAACAAGGAAAAAGGGGAAAAGATGAAGTGAGTAGGAGGAAAAAAGCGATATGATGAAGAGGAAATGAGGCAAAAGGAAGAAATATATATATGTAATCTATCATGATAGGTAAGGATTCTTGCAGGGAGGAAAATATGGTATACTAACGAGAGAGAGAGAGAGAGAGAGAGAGAGAGAGAGAGAGAGAGAGAGAGAGAGAGAGAGAGAGTGGTGGGGGAATGAGGGAAGGGACAAGCGCGCCCACCACCCTGCAGGCTTTGTCCCAGCTGGCTAGGGCTCATGTTTGCCTAATGAGGTCTCACAGGTCAACCCTTGTTAGGTTCGCCTGAGGTCCGCTATCCGCTTCCTCCTCACTGCCAGCCTCTCACCGCTGCCTTACTCGGCGTCTTAGAATATGAATGCAGTAATATCAAGAGAAAACCTAATTATTTTGACGTTACTTTCCACTGTGCCGTCATCTTTCCTTTACAAGCTCTTAGATGGTCAGAAAAATTTGACTATATGATTTTACTGGTATTTTAGATTAGGTTTCACATCATATGGCTAACAGTTTCGTAATGTGGCAAATATCTTTTGCTCTTTGCCTTTACATTCAATTGTAATTGAATAGGGTCAAAAGGACAATAAAGTATGCTGTTTGATATGCTTTACTAGTTTGTTTGCTTTCGTGTGGAAACTGTATTAATAGAGAGAGAGAGAGAGAGAGAGAGAGAGAGAGAGAGAGAGAGAGAGAGAGAGAGAGAGAGAGAGAGAGAGAGAGAGAGAGAGAGAGAGAGAGAGAGATAGAGCTATATATAGAGAAAGAAGAGCTATATAGGGAGAAGAGGCTCACCAATAGCAAGGGATGAGGGCTGCCTGCACCTTCATATTGCATTTGAAGTCTCCTTAACCTGAGGCGGAATTAGCTGTGGTCCTCTCTCAACATTAAGCCATAATCAAGAACATTAGAGAGGGAGATCTCGTTCCTGGGATTGGTCCGTCGAACAGCCAGAAGGATTAGAGGATGAGAAATACCCCTTTACAATCCTCCAATCCCCGCCCCTCCCTTTTGGCCATTAGGAGTAAGTGGGTGTAATCTATCATGGCCTAACTGCCCTATTATCTATCAGGTGTAGGATCTTGTATTCGTAAGATTTCTGAGTAGGATAACGTTGGATTTTTACACCACCTCGCCAGCCAACCTTCTGCCTTACGTGATGTGGCTTCTGTTGGCTTTGATTAATGATGCAATTTATTTTATTCTTTTTTTTTTTACTTGTTCTGTATCAAATTTTGTCTTTTTTGTTGCTGTTGTTTAGATGGTGGTGGTGGTGGCGGGTTTTGCTTACTTTTCGTATAAGTTTCACACACCATCACCGTCTCCACCACTACAATATGACCTCCACCACCACCACCACCTCCACCACTGCATCCTTTCTTACAAGCCTCTACTAAAGAAGTTTTCTATCGCACTCACCACCACCACCAAGACCACCAACACCATCACCACCAACACCACCACCAACCATTCCCGATACTACTTCGAACCTCACCACAATTCAGCTTCTACTCGAACAACGACCAGCACCATCACTACCACCACCACCACCACCACCACTATTGATAAGATTTTTCTCCTAACCAACACATCAAAATAGCTTTAGGGGAGGAGATAGAGCTGGAGGAGGATGAGACTGAGAAAGGGGACTAGCGGACGGAGGAAGAGGAGGAGGAGGCAACGCGGGTCACTCTGCCTTCCTCGTGACCTGAATATTAAGTGCGTCTTGGGGGAGCCTGACGGAGGCCATGGCGGTGTTTAAGTGAATCAGGCTTATTCTTACGTCTCCAGGAACCTTTTACACTGGCGCCATTTTTACTCACCTCCCGCCTTTAGTGTCCTCTGGTAAAAAGGGTAATAAACAATCGCATATTAAACTTCTTTGCCGGCTGAAAATATATGTGCTTTTAGCGAAAATGTAAAGTGAGTGAGAGGAGTTGGACAATGGCGTCGCTGATTCCTCATCCTGTGTACATAAAGAAGTGAGAGAGGTAGTGAGAGGGAGAAAGAGGCAGTGAGAGGCAAAGAAAAAGTAGTGAGAGGGAGTAAGTGTTGGGTAGGGATCTCAGGAAGCCCAGACTCATTATCATCAATATTTTTTTTTTTAGTGAACATTGTAAATCTTCACGTGCCACTTCCCTCCGTGAAGTCCGGAAAGACAGATAGACAGATAGACACACACACACACACACACACACACACACACACAGAGAGAGAGAGAGAGAGAGAGAGAGAGAGAGAGAGAGAGAGAGAGAGAGAGAGAGAGAGAGAGAGAGAGAGAGAGAGAGAGAGAGAGAGAGAGAGAGAGAGAGAGAGAGAGAGAGAGAGAGAGAGAGAGAGAGAGACTCATTTATCTTCTTTACCAAAACTCTCAGAAATTTATTTGTATCCTTATTTTCTCTTCTTGCCTTGTAAGGGGTAATTTCTCTTCTCTTTTCCATTTTCTTCTCTGTCCCTCTATAAGTAATACTTCTCGCGGCGATCATTTACCCTCACCTCTCAACACCCACATCTTTATCACGACTCTTAGGATTTATTTACTCCTTGAATTATTATTTATCAATGGCTGGGGCGGTGCCACTTTGGCGGTGCGATTGAATTATATTTCCCAAGCGATCGTTCACCTCTGACCTGAGCTTGAGTGTCGATTGAAGTGGACAGTGGCTAAAAATTAATCTGTGGGCTACCAATATTGATAGCTCCTGACACTGAGAATACTTGAAACTCGTGTACTTGTATTGTTATAAACTACACTAAATTAAATTATTTTGTTCAATATGGTTATGTTATGTTAGGTTTAGTTTGGTTAAATCTAGGTTAGATATGATTAGAATCGGCTAAGCAAGGTTATCATAGGACACCTTATCAATAATGATGCCAACACACAACACTATGGTTTAAATATCGTGAGGTTGCGTGGTTTTACGATCCAGGTTAATAGTTCTGGATAAATACGAGACACAAGTAATCACAGTGGCTGCATCACGTGGCAAGCGTCCTGAGGTCATTTCATGAGTTACTTCACCAGAAACATCCATTCCTTGTCCTTTTTGTCTTCAGGCACCATTCACGTCCGCGGTGCCTTGCAATATTGCCCAAAGTTCTGCTTAGTCACGTACCGAAAGAAGCAAAATCACGAGGGATGGAAATAAATAAAATAAATACGAAACCATTCCTCACACACACAGTAAGTTTTCAGTCCACAACAGCTGAGATTTTCCTTCTTACACAGCGTTAATCTTTTGCAGCAAATCTCTACTCTCTTTTTTTTATTCACCGCTGATCTACACTATTATACAAAAATAAAATTGAGTCTGGATATTACACAGAGATAAAATAAAAAATAAAAGAAAAAAAACAGAGATTATGATGAAGGTAGTAATAAAAAGAGATTTAGAGAGAGAGAGAGAGAGAGAGAGAGAGAGAGAGAGAGAGAGAGAGAGAGAGAGAGAGAGAGAGAGAGAGAGAGAGAGAGAGAGAGAGAGAGAGAGAGAGAGAGAGAGAGAGAGAGAGAGAGAGAGAGAGAGAGAGAGAGAGAGAGAGAGTTATAATTTTCGTACGACAAATACATGTTCCATCCACGTTCATTTCATACTCAAAATAATCAAACATTTAAATTATCTCATTTTTCTAATATTTTTTTTTCTTATTTCCTTAACGTGTTCTCAGTAAATACAATGCCATTGCCGGCAGCAATTACATTTTTCCTTCTTTCTTTTTCTTTTTCTTCATTTTTCAACTCAGACTTTCATTCGTGTCCTTTACTGGGAGTGAGTTTTATTCCCAAGATTCCAAAATGTCGCCGGCAAAGCTATTATAGAATTATAACTTATGCGACGAAAGTTTTCGATCCAAGAATATCTATTGCCTTTTCAGGATCCACTCGCTGCCAAAGTTGAGATTGTTATCATTGGTATCTCTACCGTGAATCATATTAATATACTAATGATGATAACAATAATAATCATATTAATAGTGATGATAACAGTAATAATATTATACTAAAAATATTAACAACAACGTCATTCATCTACTACTACTACTACTACTACTTCTACTACTACTACTATAACTACTAATAATATTATTGCAACACGATTACTACTACTACTACTACTACTACTACTACTACTACTACTACTACTACTACTACTACTACCACTGCTACTACCACCACCACTACTACTACTATTATTGCTGCCACCACCACCACTACTACCACCACAGTTATTAACACAACAACCACTACTGCTGCACTGCTACTACTACTACTACCACTATTACTACTGCCACTGCTGCTGCACTGCTACCACTACTGCTACTACTACTACTACTACTACTACCGCTACTACCATCACTATTACTACTATTATTACTACTACTACTACTACTACTACTACTACTACTACTACTACACTACTACTAACAATAGTAATGATAATAATAATAATAATAATAATAATAATAATAATAATAATAATAATAATAATAATAATAATAATAAAGAAATAACAATGATTATGATAAAAATAAAAACATTAGTAAAAACCATGGCAATTATTATGATTAAAATGATACCATTTAAAATCAGCAGAGGAAAAATGATAACTAACAATAATACTAACAATAAATATAATGGTCACACCACACTTTCCCTTTTTACATTTTCCAGATAAACCAAACCAAAGAGAAATTCATATATTGTAACTGAACGATGTAGGAAGACCTTTTCAAGCAGTACATTTATTTTACCCGTGGATTAGCAGGAATAAAGGGAGATAGATGAAGGGTCGCCGTGGTGCAGTGGGACCGCGTGCGCTTTGTGGGCCCCAGGGTTCTCAAGAGCACGGGTTCGAATCCTGGCCACGGTCCGAGGTTAGGAAGGGCATCCACTCGGGGTAACGATTCCTAAATGCCAAAACTAAAGTCCTCCTGACTTCTCTGTCAGGAGGCAACGTCCTAGCCCTAATGTAATAAGGAAACCGGACGTAAAAATAGAAATGGAAAAGGAAGATAGATAGATAGATGGATAGACATGAGAGAGAGAGAGAGAGAGAGAGAGAGAGGCTGTATCGTGATTACCAAACATGTATTGTAATATTTATGTATCTCTCACTCTGCGTTAGTCTGTTTCACTATCTATCCACTTTCTCTCTCTCTCTCTCTCTCTCTCTCTCTCTCTCTCTCTCTCTCTCTCTCTCTCGCTTTGCATGTGTTATATGTATGTTTGTTTGTCTGATTGTCTTCGTTTTTGCGAGCATCATTGTCAGTTTGTTTGTATTTTTGCTTCTATCTGTCTGTCTTTGTGTCTGAGTGTTTATTTACATGCTCTCTCTCTCTCTCTCTCTCTCTCTCTCTCTCTCTCTCTCTCTCTCTCTCTCTCTCTCTCTCTTTGCTTAATTTATAGCTGTGGCACTATGTGAAGTTTAATAATTTCAAGAGTTCTGCGTGAACGTTTGGGAGAAATATATCTTCATTAATCGTAATTAGTATGTGCAGCGGTAGCTTCATAAATAACATTGACTCTAATCATATGAACATTGGTGGAATTTGTAGCACCGAAGTTAACATTACTTAACGTTAAAGGGAGCAGGGTGGAGGAACATTTAACATTATCTTTTATTCTCCATGGACGAGGAGGTGGAGGAGGAGGAGGAGGAGGAGGAGGAGGAGGAGGAGGAGGAGGAGGAGGAGGAGGAGGAGGAGGAGGAGGAGGAGGAGGAGGAGGAGGAGGAGGAGGAGGAGGAGGAGGAGGAGGAGGAGGAGGAGGGGGTGGTGGTGGAGGAGGAGGAGGAGAAAGGGAGGAGGAATAGGAGGAAAAGGACTGGGAGGATAAAAGTGTTGAAGTATGGCAGGAGGGGAAAGTAACGAGAGAGAGAGAGAGAGAGAGAGAGAGAGAGAGAGAGAGAGAGAGAGAGAGAGAGAGAGAGAGAGAGAGAGAGAGAGAGAGAGAGAGAGAGAGAGAGAGAGAGAGAGAGATATCCATACCTCTTGTTTGCGAGATCTAAAGAAAGTCAACATTAGATAACAACAAGAGAAATAACGATTACATTCAATTACCGCAAATCATCATAAACTTTTACACCAACCATTAACACGATAACAGAAAAAGTTCACGTGATTTCTTGTCTTTTCCACAGCTAATCGCCAAATCTGCCTCACTCCTTCCATTACCCTTTACAGGAACCTTTTTGTTCTCCCTTTTTTAACCCATCCCTATAATGTGAGGAGGAATTAGAGGTTCAGAAGATTTTCCGGGTTGTTAGACTCATCTGTAATTGAGGAGCGGCCCACGAAAATCATTTGTAATTTGTTTAGGTGTAATAGACGAGGGAGCGAAAGAGTCGAATGGTGTATTGAGAAGGCCTTAAATTTTGTATAGGCTTATGGTGAGGGTGGTGTATAATAAAGAAAAAAGCCTAAAGGGAGGTAAAGCAATGGTATGTAACGTTATCATTACTTCAGTTTCGGTTATTAAAGCAGTTTCCCCGCTTCTTGCTAACGTGATTGTCAATATTTCATTTCTCCCCCACAGTCCGCTCTTCTCTTTTATACTAATTCTCTTTGTTTACCCTTTGTCTCCTTTCTCTCTCATTGATCTCAGGTCAAGATTTTTTTTTCTCTCACTCTTTCTCGTTTGCGTTATTTTCAGTTTATTCCCTTTTATCACGTTCCTTTGATATATTTTTTAGGAGTTTTGCATTTTTTCTTCATTTTTCTTCTCTCCACGAGTTTCTGTTATGTTATGTGTTCAGGTATTTACTCAATTCTTCGCCCTGATTGGTTTTCGCCTTCTTTACTTCTTTATTTCCCTTTATCCCTCTCCTTTCTCTCCACACTTTTCTCTGCTTTCACTCGTCTCATTTTACTTACACCCTTATCCACTTCCATGTTCCTTAAATAATGTTCGTTCTTTCCATCGTTTCATTTCCTCACCTCTCATCTTCCCTCCTTTCTTCATTCCTACTTGTCTATCCCTCCCTATTCCACCCCTCTTAGCTTTCCGTCACAGGCCTAAACATTCCATATCCTAATTGTTCTTCCATTACCCATGCGAGGAGGGAGAGAGAGAGAGAGAGAGAGAGAGAGAGAGAGAGAGAGAGAGAGAGAGAGAGAGAGAGAGAGAGAGAGAGAGAGAGAGAGAGAGAGAGAGATCGTCCCCCTCGGAGTAGCTGTCATTCCTTCCATCACAACATACTCTCTCACGAGACTTCTTTACTTGGCAAGCCCACGTGGGACCCCAAAAGTAGCTCCGTGAGAGGGAGAATAATTGGAATAGTGGTAAAAAGGAGAGTGATGTGTGTGTGTGTGTGTGTGTGTGTGTGTGAGAGAGAGAGAGAGAGAGAGAGAGAGAGAGAGAGAGAGAGAGAGAGAGAGAGAGAGAGAGAGAGAGAGAGAGAGAGAGAGAGAGAGAGAGAGAGAGAGAGAGAGAGAGAGAGAGAGAGAGAGAGAGAGAGAGAGAGAGAGAGAGAGAGATCTTGGAACAATAACATGACTACAAATTTAAAACAATGAAAAATAAAACAAGATTATTTTTTTTTTATTTGAGAGATGAAAAGAAACACGAAGTGGTTTCCCGAAAGAAAAAAGGAGAAGAGGAGAGAGGAGAAAAACACGGCAGCAACATTAAGAATATTGGTTTTCCCTTGACTGATGAGAGGCGGGAGGAACACGAGAAAGTACTTACGTCTTGGCAGCACCGGCGCGTATATACCTTTACAACGAGTATTATAGAAAGAAGTACGTGTGTATATATTAGTACTTCATATACACCTACATTTTTATGTATAGTAAGTGATTGGAATACTTTTGTTCTTGGCCGAATAATCTAGATAATGTATCTCATTTTTTTCTTTCAACAGTGGTTAAACATGGTTGTTGTTGTTGTTGTTGTTGTTGTTGTCGTTGTTGTTATTAATGTAAAGCGTGAGAGATTAAAATGTGTGTAATATGTAAAAAAAAATCTCTCTCTCTCTCTCTCTCTCTCTCTCTCTCTCTCTCTCTGTCTGTCTGTCTGTCTGTCTGTCTGTCTGTCTGTCTGTCTGTCTGTCTGTCTGTCTGTCTGTCTGTCTGTCTGTCTGTCTGTCTGTCTGTCTGTCTGTCTGTCTGTCTGTCTGTCTGTCTCTCTCTCTCTCTCTCTCTCTCTCTCTCTCTCTCTCTCTCTCTCTCTCTCTCTCTCTCTCTCTCTCTCTCTCTCTCTCTCTCTCTCTCTCTCTCTCTCTCTCAATCAGCCCCTTATCTCCATCCAATTCCCGCCACGCCTCGCCAAGGAACCACCACCTCACGCGTCCCTCTTACCACCGCGTTTATGAATTATAAAACCGACACTTCGATCGTCTTTCTTATTTCATGGGACTGACCTTTATTTTTACCTGAGACTTGCTACTTTACATATCATCACACGAAGGCGCCAGGAGTAACCGCCTTCCTCTACCTTTCCTTAATGACTTTCTGGCCAGGTGTGAGTTAAGGTGGCCGCCCCTCGTCGCCTACTGTATCAAGCACACCTGTAATTACACCCTTTTAAACAGACAAAAGCGCAGGTATTCATCTCCCAGCCCACGGCGTGAGAGGGCGGGGATCAGGGCACAGAGGGAGATAGGAAGAAAGGAAGTTATAGATTAATAAACGGCGTGCTCATCTGGGAAGTTAATTATTCTGACCCGCTTGTAGGTCTGTCACCTGCTAGAACGCCGCCTCTCTCTCTCTCTCTCTCTCTCTCTCTCTCTCTCTCTCTCTCTCTCTCTCTCTCTGACGATACCTGAATGTTTGGGTACGCTTGTCTTCTCTTTCTCAAGGTCCGCAATATATTATGGACAATGCAAACCTTCTCTCAGTCTCTCTTTCTCTCTCTCTCTCTCTCTCTCTCTCTCTCTCTCTCTCTCTCTCTCTCTCTCTCTCTCTCTCTCGCGCTCTGCACCGAGAAACATTTCGCCATTTCTTCTCCCCGCCGGGCCATCTCGCGCGCAGTTTCCTCGTCTCTCTTTCCTCGCGAATCGCTCATTTGCAACACTAACGACAAGTCTGGCCGTGGGCAGGGACTCATGACGTCATTTATCAGGTCCAAGAAATCTGGGTTCGGCCGCCGTGAGGGTGTGAGGGCCCCTTGGGGAGCCTCCGCGCCGCCTAGATGAGGTAGGGCCTTATAGGGGGCTCAGGGGATGGCCGTGTGCAGAAAGGCGAGGCAATATCATCCTTGTGGCTCCATTCCGTACAGGCGTCAGTGATATCTTACGGAGATTTATTCCCGATAATTAGTGGAGAGCGCGAATGTAAATCAGGTAATTCTTCAAGTAAGGAGCAGGACAGGTGTGGGTAATGGGACCAGACCCACTTACCATTGTGTACACGGACAGCCACTACCACCACCACCACCACCAGACTCACACCCACGCTGTACATCTATTTTCTCCGTCTGGCAGAGCATCCGGGAGGGGGAATGAGAGACGCGAGAAAAAGAACATGGAGGAAAATAATGGTGAAAGGGTTAAGGTGGGGGAGGAAGGATTAAAAGAACACATAACGAGGGACATGAGGCGCGCAGGGACTAATGTAGATGGTGATGCTGATAGCAGATAAATGGAAGAGGTGTTTGGAATGGCAATTAAACAAGGAACGTAGATGGAGAAGGGAGGAGAGCGAGAGCAACAGTCTGGAGATTAATAAACAAGATAGTTCGAGGAGTGGAGGCCGGAGAGGCGCAGCGGGAAAGAGAGTGGCGGTGAAAAAGAACTGAAAGAAGAATATAAAATGAAGAACCAAAGAGAGAGAGAGAGAGAGAGAGAGAGAGAGAGAGAGAGTAGGAAGGGTGGTGCTGGGGATGGGGGGAAACGCCAGCTACCACACCTCATCATCACAACCTCATCATCTATACAAGGTGGTCCACTCTTAAATTTCGTTACTAAAGTGGCTGTCGTTTGCACACTTCAGCTCTCACATGCATCACGGGCACAACACTTTTTGTGAGGGCGCGCTAATTATCTTAAATCCACATGAGGGTAGCAGTTGGAAGCTTATTTCGCTCCCTCAAAATGTCATCGGTCTTTTTTTTTTTTTTTCCATGCTGGCAATTTAGCTGCGCAGTTCCGAGTTTCATTTCGGCACATTTTTCATTCAGGAAATAGTGTCGAGTGGGGAGTAACTTAGCGCTTAGTGGTGTTCAGAGCACTAATACTGGGGAGATAGGGGAGAGGGAGGGAAAAAATTGAGCTATAACTAGTGAATGGGAGAGGGAGTGAGAAAAATGAAGGGAACATTTGGTAGAGGACATCCCATCAGTCCCATCAGCGATAGTTTCACAAGACAAATGAGACAATGAACTACACATGAACAAGGTTGGCTTCGAAGGGCCGGAGGGAGTCTGAGGTTTAATAATTCATGCATTCTCCGCCAAAAAAAGAATAAGCACGAGGTATTAAACTGGCGAGGAAGTGAATAATTAATTTGCAGAGCTTAGTGGAGGGAGTGGAGGGAGGAAAGTAACAGGAGGCAAAAGAGAGAGAGTGGGAAAAGTAGGGGAGTGGGAGAAGCTTCACTCAGCTGCAGCAATTTCAACTCTGTAGACATTTCAAGTTGATCTCAAACGTTTCTGATACATTTTCGATGGATGGACGAAGGAGTGAGAAAATGCGATGCTCCAGAAACATGTTTCAAAAGAGTTTATAAAGTGTAGAAATCCCTTGTGACTGACTTGAGAGAGAGAGAGAGAGAGAGAGAGAGAGAGAGAGAG
>NC_059284.1:5812749-5820249 GCF_017591435.1 Portunus trituberculatus
TCTCTCTCTCTCTCTCTCTCTCTCTTTCCGCTTGTGTGTGAATTTTTCTACCTTATTTGTCTGTCTCTTTTCTATGTCTCCCTACTGTACATTTTGTTTTTGTTTTCCAGTTTTAGTCCTGTTTATATCTCTCTCTCTCTCTCTCTCTCTCTCTCTCTCTCTCTCTCTCTCTCTCTCTCTCTCTCTCTCTCTCTCTCGAGTAGACTCCTATTTGTGGCAAGTCTAATGGCATTTTTATTCTTTTTTTCCTCACCTTTTTTCCAACACTTTTTTCTCATCCTTACATTCTTTTTCTCACTGTCTCCGAACAAATCCTTTCCTATCTACTGCTGCCCTCACCCTCAAAAAATAAAAGCAAACCAAAAAAGGGTCTGGTTTTAGGTCTCGAGAAACAGAAGGACTGGGATTTAGTGGAATAAACAGAAACCTAAGTTAATTTGCGAGACACTACTTGGGTTTACGACAAAATGTTTCTTTCGGGAACGACGTAGAGGAAGCAAGTTGGCTGACGGAACTGCGGGAGAGAGAGAGAGAGAGAGAGAGAGAGAGAGAGAGAGAGAGAGAGAGAGAGAGAGAGAGAGAGAGAGAGAGAGAGAGAGAGAGAGAGAGAGAGAGAGAGAGAGAGAGAGAGAGAGAGAGAGAGAGAGAGAGAGAGATGATTAATGCAGCACGGGATTATATAGGAAAAAAAAGAAAAAAACATGGATGACAGTGGAAACTCAGAGAAGTCAGAGTGGAAACTTTTCCCTTAAAAGAGGGATGACAAGAAAATGTTATTTTAGGGGACAAATACGAGAGAGAGAGAGAGAGAGAGAGAGAGAGAGAGAGAGAGAGAGAGAGAGAGAGAGAGAGAGAGACGAGAGAGAGAGAGAGAGAGAGAGAGAGAGAGAGAGAGAGACAGAGAACGTGCTCAAATACCTACACACTGAGATAAAACACACACACAGGGCATAAATAAACATATTGTACATACATATATACACAGACAAGAACACACACACACACACACACACACACACACACACACACACACACACACACACACACACACACACACACACACACACACACAGCAAACGCTTCGCCTACCATCAGACGCACATAAAAAAAAAGTGAATTACATTAGGATCCACCAACCCTGTGTCAACAAAGCAAAGCCAACGGTGAGCTCGAATATATCCAAGTGAGAGAGAGAGAGAGAGAGAGAGAGAGAGAGAGAGAGAGAGAGAGAGAGAGAGAGAGAGAGAGAGAGAGAGAGAGAGAGAGAGAGAGAGAGAGTAATAATAATAAGTAAGAGAAAACAAGTTCACGAAAATGCATGAATATAGAAAAAAATATATATCTGAATGAAATAAAAGGAAGGAAAAACACAACACTCATATTCATTTATATTTATTTATCTGCAGAAAGCAATTTGCCTCTCACACTCTCCTTCGCTAATTACTTGGTCACGATTATGAAGAGACAAATACATGTTATAATGATACATAAATATTAATGAATTTGTATATGCATGATGATTATCTGAAATATGACGAAACACTTTTTTTTTAATCTCTCTCTCTCTCTCTCTCTCTCTCTCTCTCTCTCTCTCTCTCTCTCTCTCTCTCTCTCTCTCTCTCTGTAATTGCACAATAATTTGCTTTCCCTTTAATTAATATACATGACAGGTGCGTTCCCTCTCTCGCTCGTCTTAATCTGAATAACATATATATTTTTTTAGTTAATTACAAAATTCCCAAACACAAACCATGATGTCGTCTGTCTAACTCGCATGCAATATTTGTCAGTCACTTTTCTATGCACGTTTCACTCAATAAGACGAGATAGTTCAGTTTACCAGTTGTTCCATCTCCACCACCAATACTGTGTGTCACTGCGAAATACCGGGAAACGTGGATGGAATATGCGAGAGAGCGAACTTCAATTTCATTTTGGTTTTCCTGTGAATATCTCTTTTTTTTTTCTTTCTTTTCTTTTTTTTTCTTTTTTTTTTATAGCCCTTACGCGCTTCCTAGAAAATTTTGTGCAGAGAGGCATTGCTATTCCGTGTCAGGTGAGGGAAGGGAACGTTGCCTCACCTGTAGATCTGGAGAGAGAGAGAGAGAGAGAGAGAGAGAGAGAGAGAGAGAGAGAGAGAGAGAGAGAGAGAGAGAGAGAGAGAGAGAGAGAGAGAGAGAGAGAGAGAGAGAGAGAGAGAGAGAGAGAGAGAGAGAGAGTAAGAAATCAAGGCACATTCTCTAAGTGAACTCTGGATACTGAAAAATAGGGAAAGGAAAATGGTGGAGTGGGAACGGAGTAGATATTCCAGATGGATTAATAAATGCACACAAAGTTAAGTGAAGTCCCACACACACACACACACACACACACACACACACACACACACACACACACACACACACACACACACACGAGGGGAGAACCTTAGCTCAAACAGAGAAGGAAAACATATATATACACAAACATACTTCCATTGCTTCAGGCGAGGGAGAAATACATAGCGAAATACACACAAATACAGGAAGAGGTGAATTGGACAGAAAACGACACGAGCACCATTACTTTTGGGTATCTACAGGAACACTTCGTTACACTTTCGTCATGGAATTAAGAGAGAGAGAGAGAAAGAAAAAAAAAAAAGGAGAAATCCTCAACTCGTGCAAACTTTAATGGGAGGGAAACAAAGACAGATTGAATTCATGCATGAGTAGATTGAAAAGTGACAAAGAGACGGAGACGCACGGA
Source organism: Portunus trituberculatus (assembly GCF_017591435.1). Classification (NCBI taxonomy): domain Eukaryota; kingdom Metazoa; phylum Arthropoda; class Malacostraca; order Decapoda; family Portunidae; genus Portunus; species Portunus trituberculatus. The sequence continues at coordinate 5,815,498 of NC_059284.1, forward strand.
TTGGTTGTCTAAAGGAGGAGATTGAAAGGAGAAAGGACCTCCAGCTTACTCCAACTGAGCCGCCTCATCTCCCAGGAAGGGGACACGCTTGCAGCCTCCTCCAATTAGAACCTTCAGGGTCACTATGAAAGATGAATGCTATAAATGATATCACGACCAGCGCCTTAAGAATTTCCGTCACAAAGTCGTGTCGAGACTGGTCACGACTCTTAACCACAGACAGCACGACCTGGCAGTCCCCTCCCTCCTCCTCTAACTCTTCCTCTCCGTCCTCCTCCTTCTCCTCCTCCTCATCTTCACTCTCCTCTTCTACACCATCCAACTCGTCCTCCTCCTCTTTCCCAGCCTCGCGTACCAATCAACTCACTTCTACCTCTCACGCAGCGAGTCCAGAGTTAAGCAAGGCGGATGGGAAAGACTCAGGAAACTACGGAAGGGAACTGAGGCTGCATACATTTCCTAACCAAATCAGTGGTGGACCTCAGAACGAGCCTCACGGAACGCCACGGAAAGTGGGCAGGGTGACGTGCGTCTCGCCTTCAGTTTTATAGCGCTCATTGACTATAATTATCTGTCCCCTCCTCCCTGAAACCACCTCAGTGAACCTTTAGTCCCCCCTTCATCTTATCCCAACGCCCCTTTCCCTCTTGGTCACAAGCTTCCTTCCCACACGCTACAATGCACGACTTTCTACCTGAGTTCCTCCACGCTGGCCTCTCTCTCCCCCCAACACCATCTCTCCATTCCTACCTCCCTTATCGTGATGTGGAGAGAACTTCTGGTCAGTGAGAGTCTCCCACACCCTCGCCGTGTCTCTCCCTCACTCTCGGCCGCATCCCAAGGCGTTTCACAATGTTATGGTTGTGTTCTTTTTTGTCATTCCTTTATATCGTTCAATTTTCCATCACAAAGTTATTCTTTTTCGTAATAGTTGAAGGTCACTTTAGTTTATCTTTGTTTCGGTTTGTGTTTGGCTTCCACACACCGTAGTAAGAGATGAATAATGGAGGAACGAGGTTATGTGTTTGTATGTCTAATGCCATTGTTCCTCCCCGATTAGACCTCCGGAACGTATGTCTACATCTTATTGTTCTACAACCATTTTTTATTCCTCGGCGGTCTCCTTTAATCTTCATCTTCCTACTTCCTTTCTCCCTCTTCCTTTAGTCCGCTCCAGGAGAAAAGAATCAAGTCTTTCTGCCTCACCAATCGATCCAGGAAAGACGAGATTTTTACCTTCCTCCTTCTGTCCTCTTCAATTTTACTTTTCTCCTCTCTTTCACATCCTCCCTTCCTTCATCTCTCGCTGTTCCCTCAGATACATCCCCTCATGCCTTCTTCACTCCATCCTTTGCCTCCCTCACCGCCATTTACCTCCACTCCTCACCCCCTGGACCTGCCTCCCCTTACCTGCCTGAGTCAACCCACCTGCTTCCCTGATTGCTAATTGCCCACCAATGGAAGAAGCGGCACAATGGTTCGTTTCGCCCCACACATCTAGCTTTTTCTTTTTTATCTTTTCTTTTCATCTTATTTTTTCTACCTCAACTATGATTTGCCGGTCATTCAAATCGAACGGTACAAAATAGAGATAAGAGACGAAAATAATTGATTTTTCTCGTTATACCATACGTAAGTTTGCCTCGCGTTTTGTTATTGTTGTTATGTTCCTATTGTCAGTTATTGTGCCTTTCCTCTTGTTTATTTTTTTTCTTTCGTTCTTTTTTTTTCTTTTCGCATTGAAATTAAAGCCACGTCTTTCCATTATTACTGTGATTTTTTTTTTTTTTTTTTTCTTTTCCTTTGATATGAACAGAGGAACGAGAGAAAGGACGGAGAGAAAAGAATGAAGAAAACGATGAAGAGCAAGACAGGGAAGAGACGAAGATAGAAATGGCAACAGAGGAGAAGAATGAGGAGGAGGAGGAGGAGGAGGAGGAGGAGGAGGAGGAGGAGGAGGAGGAGGAGGAGGAGGAAGAAGAGGAGGAGGAGATGGTGAGGAGGAAGAGAGGTAGTGGTGGTGGTGGTGATAATGGTGAAAGAGGAGGAGAAAGAAGATGATGAGGACGAGGACGAGGACGAGAAGGAGGACGAGGAAAAGGAGAAGATGGTGGAGGAGGAGAAGGAGGAGGAGGAGGAGGAGGAGGAGGAGGAGGAGGAGGAGGAGGAGAAAATGGTGGAGGAGGAAGAAGTGATGGAAGAGAAGAAGGTGGTGGAGGAAAAAGAGGAGGTGGTGCAGGAGGACGGGGAGAAAACGGAGGAGGAGGGGGGAGCAAGAAGAGGAGGAGGATGATAAAGAGGAGTCGTTATGAAGAGCGATCAACAAGATATTAAAAAACGATAAAGAGAAAGAAGAGAACAAAACAAAGAAAACAGAAAATGCTACATAAATAGACAAAGGAAGGGAAAGAAAAAAGACATAAGGAAAAAAAGAATAGATAAACAGAAAAAGGAGGGGAAACAGAGGAAATATAAGCAAAAGGATTGAAGGCTGAAAGCTGTGGTGGTGATAGGGGTGGTGGTGATAGTGGTGGTGTTGGTGGTGGTTGTGGTTGTGGTGCAGGAGGCTCAAAATGCACGTGAAAATTATGAACAAGAGAGAGAGAGAGAGAGAGAGAGAGAGAGAGAGAGAGAGAGAGAGAGAGAGAGAGAGAGAAATAAAATATATATTTATATATAGACACCACACGCGCCTCCTCTCTTAAGTGCACCACTCCTACATTTTCAGAATTTACTTCCCTCAGAAACCAAATATCGTAGAATGTATTAATATGTATTAAAACTCTGAAATTCCCTCCCCCATCTTCCAGTCTGCTCCCACCGGTCCTTCTCGTAGAAAGAAGCAGGATCTAGAGGAAGACGAAAAGAAAGAAGAGGAAGAGATGGAGGAGAAAACCATCTGCTCTTAATAGAAGAAAAAGAGAAGTAGATAGATGAGGAGAAAGAGGAGGAGCAACAGGAACGGAAGAAAGAAGAGGAAGAGGCACTAAGGGAGGAGAAGCAAAACGAGGAGGGAAATGAAGAGGAGGGGGAGGAGCAGGAAGAGGCGGAGGAGGAGTGATAGAAATGGGTGAGGATGCGAAGGACGGAAAAGGAAGAAGAAAGAAGTAAAGGAGAAAACGCAAGAATATTCGAGGCTAGAGAATGGAGGAAGAGTAAGAAAATGTGGATGAAAAGGAAGAGGAAAAGAAAGTAGAGTAATCAGGACGCAGGAGAAAAAATACACCAGAAGAGTGTGGAGAAGGAAGATAAAAGAAATGAAAAGAGAAACCGGAGGTGGAGAGGAGGAAGAAGAGAGAGAGTAAGATAACATGAAGGCACTTGACGCAAAGGAGAATGAGAATGAGGAGCAGGAAGAGGAAAAGGAGGAGAAGAAGGAGAAGCGAGGAAGTGAAAGAGAAGAAGGAAAGGAGGGCATCGACACACATACTTCAATACCATAACTCACAAGCATTGGAACATTAAAATGCAACTCACCTAACCAAAACCAAGCCTTCTAACCTCTCTCTTACTCCCCTCTTAGTCTCACCCTCCGCATCTCCCCTCCCATGACCCTTCCACCTTCCCTCTACTTCCCTAATACCCCTGAAGGCCCGACGGAAAGACCCTTGAGGGAATAATTTCACGATCTTTATTATCACTCAGAAGCCACCGCCCTACGCTCTTAGGGTCGGCTGAACGCTGCCCCTCCGATAATGCTTTAGTCGATACTACACACACGCTGAGTTATAGAAAACGAGAGAGGCTGAAGTCAGAGGAATAGAGAAAAAGAGAGTTCAGGGAGAGAGAGAGAGAGAGAGAGAGAGAGAGAGAGAGAGAGAGAGAGAGAGAGAGAGAGAGAGAGAGAGAGAGAGAGAGGAGTGCGGAGGAAAAAAAAAATAGTAGAGAAAAACTGGAGATAGGGAACTGACATATATAGAATAGTGGAAAGAAAAAAAACAAAAACATACACATAAATATAGAAAGTAAGCATGACTTGAAGAACCAAAAGTGGCTAAATGAAAAGGAAGGGGAAGAGAAATAGCAAAAAAATTTAAAGGAGAGTCAGCTATAGTACTTCATAAATGTTCAGAAATAGAAAACAAAATACAAAAGTTCAGCTAAAAAGGAAAAAAAAACTATATCAAGTAGAAAATTGAGTATATAAGACCAAGCAACACAAGAAAAGATGTCAAAAAAGTGAATCCAAAATAAAAATGAGATATGAAAAGATTGAAAAGAAACGAATTAAATCAGTGAAACGAGAAAAAAAAATAGAGAACCAAGTAAAAATCTCGCTCGAAATGGTGGAAAGGGGAACGGAAAAAGAAACATAGAGAATATAAGAGAAAGCGAATGGGAGGGACAGAATGCCAGATGAAAGGAAGGCTGGGAGCAAGGGAGTGCGCTTTCGAATCGGACGTTAAAAATTGCCATAAAAGTGGTTAAATAATTTAGATTTTTACTGTGAAATAAATTGAATAAAAAAGGGATGTAATATGAAACCTACAGAATTTGCTCAAGTATTATATAGTGAAATAAAAATACATAGAGGAAAAATCAGGCATATAGGAATATTTTCTTATTGGCACATACAGTCATAATTTAACATGAAATATATTGAAAAGAAGACAAAACATTAAGACACCTTTAATTCGATGTACATAAATTTCAGTATACATTTGAATATTGGTACCTAATTTTAAGAAATCAGGAGTAGAAAAAAAAATAAAATAAACAATTCACATTGTTTTGAGCTAGAATAATATTTGC
>NC_059284.1:5822749-5827749 GCF_017591435.1 Portunus trituberculatus
TGTTTCTTGTTTTTTTCTTCCTCATTTTCTGTCTAGAGTTCTTTTATTACTCCTTCCTTGTCCATCTTCCTCTGCTTCCTTTCCTCTCATCCCCTCCTCATTTCCCCAAAACCTCGACATTACTCATTTGATCTCCTTTTACTGCCACCACAACTGCCACTACCACTACCATCACTACTACCATCACCGTCATCAACGCTACTGCTGCTACCGAAAACCATTTAGAAACATCCGTAACCGAAGCTGATCTCCTCCCAGCCACATAAGCGTCACACATCACCCTCAAGGGAACACCACTCTGCCATTCAGCCTCCCCTTTCCATTCCGTCACCCGCCAATTATCACCCTAAAACATGTCTCCTAAAAAGTCGGTCAAGGGGGCAGATGGAGAACCTTAACATCTGCGGAAACTCGACCCTCCGCCCACGTTTCATACGGGCAGAATTTCTGTGGGCGTTATTAAAGGAGGAAGAGCCTAAAACGGGAGAAAAGTTTATATCCTGTGCGTTGCCTCTCAAAACACTTGCTTCATGTCCTGTATTTCTCCTCCTGCTCTTCTACCTTACTGCTGCCTCCTACTTTCCCATTCCTTGCATACTCATTTCCTCTTTCTTTTTCCCTTGCCTCTCTTTGCGCCGGCTGTGTCTCTTTAGGCTTACGAATTTTATGTTTTCCTTTTTGCTGTGGCGTTTTTTTTTTCTCTCTCTCTCTCTCGTTTCACTGTTTGTATGTCCATTAGTATTGTAGTTCTCTCTCTCTCTCTCTCTCTCTCTCTCTCTCTCTCTCTCTCTCTCTCTCTCTCTCTCTCTCTTGGAACTTAACTCATAAGTCAGTTTTACATCCCTGTTATCTTTTATTATTTTATTTCCCTCCACCTCCCTCTCCTTCCACGCCTCCCTAGGAAACTGTCCCACTTTTCCTTCTCCCATTACCTCCGTTCCTTCTCCTCCTTCTCCTCCCTTTCCCCCTCTGTCCTCCCCCTCCTCATTCTTTCCCCCTTGTGTCTCCCTCCCCGTGTCCCCGCCTCTCAATCAAGCCCCGTTGAGTCCTTTGTTACAGTAATACATCCTTGGGACTTTATTTAGGCGATATCCTGAGATGAAGGAGGCAGAGAGGAGGAGGAGGGAAGGAGGGGATTAGGGGGAAGGGTTAAAGGGTGGGAGGGAAGGCATCGCGTGGAAAGAAGGGAAGGGAAAGAGGAAAAGGTGTTGATGTGTCAATCATTGTATTGTGTCATCTTTTTCTTTATTCTCACCTTTCAGCGGCCTTTTCTTTATTTTTCTTTATTCTTTTCTATTCTATCTCTTTCTCTTTCGCACACCTGCCGCTCAACTGTTGTGTTTCAATTTCCGTCTATAGGTAACATTTCAAAGGCGACACATGGCATGCGTATTAATTTCTGCATCTACTTTCATTAACAAGCCCGATAAATATTCATACGTACCTAATTTGTTTGGATTATATTACTTAGTTTTCCCCCGCTCGTCTATTTTCTGAATACACATTTTCTGCAGTTAAAATTATTTCCTACGTCACTTCTTTTTTTCTCCCTTTATTTTTCTTTTGCAAAAATATCACGTCACGCTTTTAGAACATGCGCATAATTATATTTTATGAATCAAGGGGAAAGAAAAGTAAATGAGGCAGAAAACATAATAATGAACCTAACAGCGTCTGTAATAATATTTTGGGAGGTCATGTTGTTTTAGGTCCATTTTCTTTGATGTACCCTTACCATCCCTCTCTCTCTCTCTCTCTCTCTCTCTCTCTCTCTCTCTCTCTCTCTCTCTCTCTCTCTCTCTCTCTCTCTCTCTCTCTACCCCGCCACTTTTCCGTCCTGAGGAAACACGATACAGGTCCAAATCCTCGTCCCTGTCGGCCTGGCCAGAGACGTCCATTGTACAACTTGTATCTTATGTGAGTTCTCGGGCCTTCTGTCTCCTGTGCGGGGCATGGGTTCCCAAAAGGGTGTGGGAAGGGGGACAGGGACGCTAGAAGGGAGTTAAGGTTCCACAGAGGGGAGGGAATCTAAAGGGAAAGAGAGAAGAGGAAAAAGGTAGGAGTAGGTTCTCTGAGGGGGAAAAGGGAGGTGCATAGGAAAAGGAGAATCTGGAGGGACCCTTTGTTTGGTGGCTCCAAGTGGGGGAAACTTTGTTGTGGTGTTAAGGGGGTCAGTGGGTGGAAGGGAAGGGAAAGGACGAAAAGGGAGATTGAGGACACCGCGAGGACACTTCCATTGGTGTGGAAAGTGTCGTTTAAGGGGCTTATAGTGGAGACTGTAAGGGTCGTGTTACCGAGTTAGTGTTACTGTGGCAGAGTACAATGTTATCAAGATACTCCAGGAATTCAAGATGATTCACAGATGAAACAGAAAACCTCGAGTCAGTACGAGTGGTGTTTAGATAAAATATAGTAAATAGATAGAAAATAAAATGAACAAATATATGTAAGAGAAAATAATCTACATTCTCTAAAAAGGTTATGAAATCATTTGTGAGCAAACAAGTCCATGAAACTCTAAAAGAGATTAAGTAAAGATGCTACCACCACCATCACCATCGTCACCACCGCCACCACTATCACCGCTGTCATCACCACCACCATAACCACCACCACCATAACCACCGCCGTTATTGCCACCACGACAGTCACCACCACCATCACCTCTGTCACCATCTTCACCACCACTATCACCACCTTTACTACCACCATCACCACCGTAACCACCAATACAACACACAAAAAAGAAAATAAGGATATAAACTGAAGCCCTTAAGATGGACCGAAAAGTGACCTGAGAGTCCTTCAAGGGATTATTGGAGGTAAAGGACATTGGAAAGGATGTGATGCCTTCAAAGAGGGTCGGATCCCAGTTGTCGACTCGATTGAATTACTTGAGTCCTGAAGCTTATTGCCCAGCCCAGGTGTTGCGTGACGGCCGTTTTCTTCAGGAATTTATAACGTAACGTGGAATGAAAACGATATTCCAAGGAATTTCTTACCGAACCTAAAGGGTTTTCTTCTTTATTTCTTCCGCTGTCTCTCATTTCAGTCTTCCAAACGTGGAAGAGAGGGCTGGAGAGAATAAGCGAGAAAGAAAGAGAGAGAGAGAGAGAGAGAGAGAGAGAGAGAGAGAGAGAGAGAGAGAGAGAGAGAGAGAGAGAGAGAGAGAGAGAGAGAGAGAGAGAGAAAGGATACAAAACCTTAACGGGGAATTAAATACAACACTAACCTTTCTTGATTGACACTCTATCCTCTCTCTCTCTCTCTCTCTCTCTCTCTCTCTCTCTCTCTCTCTCTCTCTCTCTCTCTCTCTCTCTCCTCCCTCCTCACCCTCATCCTCTCCCTCCATCCCTCCAACATTCCCTCAGGCGGTATTTCCTCTCCATTACACCGTCGAGGTAAAGAAAGGTACACAAGAGAGGTACAGAAAAAATACAGCTCGCCTACCTTTCAAAGTCTTGTGGAATCCGAACCAAAGCATCGTTTTCGTGAGTGTTTTTTTTTTTTATTCCACGTCATTTTTAGTGTATATTTTTCTCTTTAAGGAGCCTCTGTAAGCGAGTCCCTGTGAAATTTTGTCAGGACTTTCTTTACTTTACTAGATTCATGACCGTATCAAATTTACGTGAAGGGAAAAATAATCTCATGTTTATCTGTTGTACATCTCAGTTGATTTGTGTATCAGTTTAATTTCTCTCTCTTTCTCTCTCTCTCTCTCTCTCTCTCTCTCTCTCTCTCTCTCTCTCTCTCTCTCTCTCTCTCTCTCTCTCTCTCTCTCTCTCTCTCTCTCTCTCTCACACACACACACACACACACACACACACACACACACACACACACACACACACACACACACGACGAGAGAGAGAGAGAGAGAGAGAGAGAGAGAGAGAGAGAGAGAGAGAGAGAGAGAGAGAGAGAGAGAGAGAGAGAGAGAGAGAGAGAGAGAGAGAGAGAGAGAGAGAGAGAGAGAGACGATCACATCAAAAGAGAAGGAAAAGAATGGAGAACTGGAGGGAGGGAAAGGAAACAAAGGCAGACAAGGAGAGAGAGAGAGAGAGAGAGAGAGAGAGAGAGAGAGAGAGAGAGAGAGAGAGAGAGAGAGAGAGAGTGGTAAAGGTGGTAGAGAAAAGAAAATGTGGCATAGTCTACCCAAGAGAGATAGTTACACGCTAGTTTACTTCGTCTCACTAAAACAAACAAAATAAAAGACTAGCGAGGGGGGGAGGAAAATATCCACATTGATCTTCATATTTCCTTTTACATTTTCTTTCCTGCGGAGTGACATAAAAGTGATTCCCCTCGTGTGAATATACGTTTGTTTGTCATTACCTGCTGGAATGCATTACTAGAATTACTGATGGTTTACTGGTTGTTTTGTGTGATGGATTTGTAATAATAAGGAAATAACTATGATGATGATAATGATAGTGAGTGAGAGAGAGAGAGAGAGAGAGAGAGAGAGAGAGAGAGAGAGAGAGAGAGAGAGAGAGAGAGAGAGAGAGAGAGAGGGGGAGGGTAATACTAAGAACTACTGGAAGAATAGTTTCAGCCTCATCAAAACTTTTAAGAAACAATTTCACCGCCTTTATCTTCCTCCTCTTCTTCCCTTCCTTCACACACACACACACACACACACACACACACACACACACACACACACACACACACACACACACACACATTCTACACAGCTACAATCTCTCATCTCATGCTGCTTTCATTGGTAATTTCAAGTTTTTCGCTCTGCCTTTAAGAAATCAGACGAGTCGCAAACGTAATTAACAAAGAAAGGTGAAATGAAACAGAACAAAGATAAGAATAAAAAAGCACTGATGAGATAAGAACACTAGTATAAATGTGAAGTTAATTATAGACAAGTCTGTATACATGCCCGCTCTCTGCTCGGTGATACAAAACGAATGCACATGTAAAATATCTTTGTAAGGAAAACTTTTAAGATAATCAACATTTACATTGAATCTTTTGCGCTTTTC
>NC_059284.1:5837749-5840249 GCF_017591435.1 Portunus trituberculatus
GAATTAATTGAAAATAAAAGCAGGGAAGAAAAATGGATGGATTTTGCTTGAGAATTATTGTCCATGCTTTCAATATAATGAATATAAGTCTACAGGCAGCACGTCTAATTAAAGATAAGAACAGGTGTGGTTGCGGCTCTTGGACAGATAGAGCGAGGAAGACAATACATGTGAGGAAGGACCGTGGTATTGTACAGAAAAATGAAGGGATGTGAGGAGGGAGCGAGAGAGAAAGGAACAAGGAAAACACACACACACACACACACACACACACACACACACACACACACACACACACACACACACACACACACACATTATTATACTGGAGAGCTTTTAAGAGTTTTCTTTGTTCTCTTTCATATTGAGTTTGAAATGCCTAGATGTTTTCTTTGCTTTTTGTGTTGTTGTTGTTTATGGTTTTGTATCTCCTATGTTTACCTGCTGTGTGTGTGTGTGTGTGTGTGTGTGTGTGTGTGTGTGTGTGTGTGTGTGTGTGTGAAGTTAGTACACGTTGTATTTCATTATCCGTTCTTATAGTCTCTCTCTCTCTCTCTCTCTCTCTCTCTCTCTCTCTCTCTCTCTCTCTCTCTCTCTCTCTCTCTCTCTCTCTCATTATTTTCCATTTACTGCTATTCTCGCTTTTCCCTTCTTCCTTGCACCTCTTTTCGTTAACAACCCTCCTCCATTTTCCATTCATCTTATCCCGCTAATTTCCTTTTTCTTATAGAAATTAACAGAGAGAGAGAGAGAGAGAGAGAGAGAGAGAGAGAGAGAGAGAGAGAGAGAGAGAGAGAGAGAGAGAGAGAGAGAGAGAGAGAGAGAGAGGGAGAGAAGAGAAAAGGTTGGCGAGGGAAAGAGAGATTTTAGTCCCCCCTAAGGATGATGAGCTAAAGAAAAGAAGAAGCAGGTATTATAATGACGTACCGTGGATTCCTATTGTCAGTCATTTTGTATTCCGTTCTTTGTTAGGTGTGTGTGTGTGTGTGTGTGTGTGTGTGTGTGTGTGTGTGTGTGTGTGTGTAATTACACGTTTTATTTACCTTATTCTTCTGTGTCAGCATATTATGAACGTGTACCGAAATATAAGAGCGTATGCTTTTCTTTATGAACATGACAAAAGAGTCAGTATTTTCACGATGTTTTTCCTCCTTTCTAGGAATAAAATTTACATTTGCTTTGTTTTACTTTTTCTCTTATTGCGAGTGCATTGCAAAATATCACTTTTCTTGATAATGTATAAAGTTAAAAGTGATGTTATTCCTATCCATTCATATTCAGTAACATATTGACAGAATTCCGATATATATATATATATATATATATATATATATATATATATATATATATATATATATATATATATATATATATATATATATATAATTTTTTTCACATATTTTTTTATGTACTATAATAAATATTAGAGGAACACAAATAAATATAAACGAAAGCATGTCTACACAGACACACTACAGACGAACTTACCTACTTATTCCTCTCATGTTTTACATCTAGATATTCTGATGTTTACTATTATGAATGAAAAGAAAATGAGAGAACTCATTTTCATGGTATAGTAAAAATTATGAGCCGCAATGTACCTCTGTGCATACTGTTCACTATGGCACCAATAGTCTGACAACAAATCCCACTGATATCCTCTCAGCTTCATCCAAGCGTCTCTTTACAATGACCTGATTCTTAATAACAGTATAAATTGCTATAAGATGAATTAACACACATAGACACACACACACACACACACACACACACACACACACACACACACACACACACACACACACACACACACACACACACACAAACACACAGACTTGTATCTCTTGTTAAATCACATTTTTTATGAAGTTAGTCGTCCTGAGGCGTCTTCACCAGTTTTCTCACTCTCCAACTCCTAACTAGTATGTACAAGGGTTATATCATCTCAAATATGCATTATTCTTCGCATGTATGGGGGTTCATCAATTCCTCTTCACTAACTTACTGTCTTGAGCCTCTTCCTCACGGCAATGATGCATCCCTTACTGTATTCTATCGCTATTTTGATGCCAACTGCTCTTCTGATCTTGCTAATTTCATGCTTTCTCTACTCCCACGGCCTCGTTGTAGAAGCCATTTTTTTTTCTCTCATCCCTATTCTGTCCAACTCTCTTGTAAAAGAGTTAACCAGTAACCTCAATCATTTATGCCTTTTTCTGGTAAACACTGGGATTCCCTGCCTGATTCAGTATTCCCAGTTTCCTCTGACTTGATTTAAGAGGGAGGTTTCAAGACATTTATCCATTTCTTTAGGCTGATTTTACCGGACCTGAAAGGGGGCTGGCAACTAAGCGAGCCTTCTTTCTTTTTATTTTACTCTTTATGCTCACCTTGGCTTGATTTCCCTTAACACACACACACACACACACACACACACACACACACACACACACACACACACACACACACACACACACACACATACAAGCTAACTTCA
>NC_059284.1:5852749-5880249 GCF_017591435.1 Portunus trituberculatus
TTATTGTTACTACTGTTATTTTTATTATTATTATTATTATTATTATTATTATTATTATTATTATTATTATTATAATAATAATAATAATAATAATAATAATAATAATAATAATAATAATAATAATAATAATAATAATAAAAAAAAAATAATAATAATAATAATAATAATAACAATAATAACAACAATAATAACAATAATAATAATAATAATAATAATAATAATAATAATAATAATAATAATAATAATAATAATAAAAATAATAATAATAAATAGTAATAGTGTCATTGTAGTAGTAGTAGTAGTAGTAGTAGTAGTAGTAGTAGTAGTAGTAGTAGTAGTAGTAGTAGTAGTAGCAGTAGTACTAGTAGCAGTAGTAGTAGTACCACCAGCAACATTTTTTTTGTGTGTTTGTTTGTTGTTGTTGTTGATGTTGTAGCAATGTGTTTATCCGATCAGATACTGAAAAAAAACTTCATCGTTTTTTTATTTGCAGTTGTAAATAATTAGGTATAAAGAATTAAGCTAAATCTCAAATAAAAATCAAGTTATTAGCAAAAAAAAAAAAGAAAGTTTCTGAGCAGATGAAAAAAAAACTTAACTAATGGGATATTACAGAGAATTCACAATACTTTGATTTTTCCCTTTTGCCAGCATGATGAAAACAAGAGACGAAAGATTAATAAAGAGGAAAGATTCATGCATTGTGTTGGCTGGTGAATGTGGAAAAGATTACCTAACCAACTTATGTTATAGCGCAGGTAATAGATTTCTGCAGACTTGACCAATAATTGAAATCACGGAGATGTGACACGTAGCAATACATTTCCCTCGTTCCTTACGATTCCAATTATAGGTAAAATCTGAAAGAGGCCAACGGCGTGTACCAAAAGATGTAACAAAAACCGAGAGTGGCTGTCGCAAATATTATTATTACTGAAAGAGATTAATAAGAAAAATGCAAAAACTGTGATTTCAATTATTAAGAGGAACAGATGAAAAAAAAAAGGAAGAAACGCAACGTGAAAATAATCGCAGCAGGTTTTAAAGAGTGATGTTCTCTGGCGAATGGATACGATTAAGGAAAAGATGAAGAGGGAATAACAAAGAGAGAAAGAAGGCAGGACATTTATCATTCTGACTCCACGGATGTAGAAAATGATACCCAAGGGATGTGGATTATGTTTTCCTTCCCCAGAGAGAGAGAGAGAGAGAGAGAGAGAGAGAGAGAGAGAGAGAGAGAGAGAGAGAGAGAGAGAGAGAGAGAGAGAGAGAGAGAGAGAGAGAGAGAGAGAGAGAGAGAGAGAGAGAGAGAGAGAGAGAGAGAGAGAGAGAGAGAGAGAGAGAGAGAGAGAGAGAGAGAGAGAGAGAGAGAGAGAGAGAGAGAGAGAGAGAGAGAGAGAGAGAGAGAGAGAGAGAGAGAGAGAGAGAGATCAGCATATAAGTGAAGGAATGGACGAACAGCCTAAAGGTTCAGCAAACTATGAAAGTCAAGAAAATATAAAAAAAATAAAAAGATTAAAAAATTGCAGCTCCTTTCCTCCATCACTACCAAATCCATCATCAAAATGTTTGGAGGGAGAAAGAGGAAAGAGGGAAGAAGAAAGGAGGAAGAATGGAGGCAAAAGATCCACCATATTCTCAAAATTTTTCCTCACTTCTCTCATCCATTTCCTTTTTTCCTCTAGTTTTCTTGCATCTTTATTAAAACTTCTCTTCTGCCTCTTTACCATTTAGATTTTTTTCTCCTCTAACTAATTTTTCCTTCCATCTATCCTCTGTCATTTTCATTACCTTTCTTTCAATAATAATTAGATTTACTCATTTAACGAAAGTCTTCACTGAATTTATCACGTTTTCTTTCTTTTGTCCCTCTCTTTCTTCGTCCCTTCCTTCCCTTCTTTCTTCTGTTCCGTCCCTTCATTCGACTTAACGCGGTATTTAATCTGGAAGCGTTCTCTGATGTGCGGGAGACGTTTAATTAGGAGAACAGATGGAAAAAATGTTGAATAAGGGAAACTAGTCCAAATGAACGAGGAGTCTGTAACTGAGACCAATCTTCAAGTAGTAACTTTTAACTTTCTCTCTCTCTCTCTCTCTCTCTCTCTCTCTCTGTGTGTGTGTGTGTGTGTGTGTGTGTGTGTGTGTGTGTGTGTGTGTGTGTGTGTGTGTGTGTGTGTGTGTGTGTGTGTACTTTTTTCTTTCCTGGTTTTAATTAGATGATCTAGTTTCACTTCGTATTCACATGCATACAGAATAATAAGGATTTTTATTTGCCAGAATCAGCTTTTCACGCAATATTGTCCTGTAAAAATGCATGTATATCAAAGAAAATCTCTTTGACATACATGAACGGCTTAATCAGACAAAAATATAATAAATTGCAAAATATAAACACACTGAAATATGATTTTTCTTGAGTAAAACATATATAACCTCACATTCATTCACAGACGTGGGGCTGGAAAAAATTACAACCACACGTTTCATGATACCAAAAAGAGAAGAAAAATAAAAACAAAGTAAAAAGTAAAAAGAAAAAAAATCTGTAAGCCTAAGAACACAAACAAAAGAATCTCATAAATCTCTCACGGTCACTCAACACATTAATTATTGTACACCTGTGTGTTTTGAGGCTCAGGTGTGTGGTCATGACGATGGTCAAGTATTTGGAAGCGGCACAGGTAACTTCCAGGTGTCGGCGCCGCATAATTAATGACACGGAGGGTGAAATAGTGGATGAGTGATGGCGAAAGATTGCTGAGAGAGAGAGAGAGAGAGAGAGAGAGAGAGAGAGAGAGAGAGAGAGAGTCCGTCATCTCTAACCGAACGCCTCATTAAGTTTTCAGTCATTTTTCACACCGTACGTACCCACCCGCCCCTCTCACTTCCTCATCCCGTCTTGCCACGTACGTACGTCATCTCAGTTCAGAATCTCACATCATTCTTCCATTATATCTCTCACTAAACCTTCCCTCCTTTCATCCTTCTCCTCTCCTCCATTTTCCTTCATCCCCGCTTCTTCTTTCCTCCCTGTCACTTATCTCTCATTATTCATATTTCATCTTTCACACTGTTTTTTTTTTCTCTCTTTCTTCATTTTCCATCATCTACATTTTTTTCTCCCTTTCCATCCTTACTCTCTTCCTAAGTATCTCTTTCTATCCAACAATCTTTCAATTTTACTCTCCTCCTACACATCCTTCACTTCCTTTAACGTTTCAAGTCTTTCCTCCCTACCTTCCTTTGTCATCTTTCTCCCTCTCAGCCTGATAAAGGAAAGCACAGGCTCAGAGGGTAGGCCTACTGATGTCTGATAGCTGTATAGGCTTATCTATAAAAGGCCTGCAAGAATTAAAGGACAAAAGGGAAGATATTATTAAGAGGCACATTTCCGAGTCAAATGGGAAGAGAAATGGATGACTGACGTGTTTGTGTGTGTGTGTGTGTGTGTGTGTGTGTGTGTGTGTGTGTGTGTGTGTGTGTGTGTGTGTGTGTGTGTGTGTGTGTGTGTGTGTGTGTGTGTGTGAGAGAGAGAGAGAGAGAGAGAGAGAGAGAGAGAGAGAGAGAGAGAGAGAGAGAGAGAGAGAGAGAGAGAGAGAGAGAGAGAGAGAGAGAGAGAGTATTCAGAAAATCAGAAAGAAAATATACGAGTGAGGTGAAAAATTGTAAATAAATATTGGTTACTGAGGTGCAAACTAAAACACAGACAGATAGACAGATATCCAGACAGACAAGGAGACAGACAGGGGGAGGCAGATGTTGTGGAAACTAAGATATATATAACACGAAGTCAATTCTGTAAGTCTCTCTCTCTCTCTCTCTCTCTCTCTCTCTCTGTAACTGCATTGGACCTTGGTACCCAGCGCGGGGCCAAGAGGAGGTCGGGAGAGTAAATCTTGTTACTGCCAAGACTCCTCCACTGGGGAGAGGCAACTGGAGAGGTTCTGAGAAGTCCACCAGGCTCTCTCTCTCTCTCTCTCTCTCTCTCTCTCTCTCTCTCTCTCTCTCTCTCTCTCTCTCTCTCTCTCTCTTTAGGCATGGCGGAAGAGTCTATTCTGAGAGTTAATTATTGTTGTCTCGCGTGTATAGATGATTAAGTAAGGAAATTCATTCTTTTTTAGACCTTCTTACGTTATAAATTTTCTTTGATTTACAGTGTTACTTTATTAATTTAAGATATATTATTACATCTTACACCTGTTCCCCTTTACTCATCTCTCTCTCTCTCTCTCTCTCTCTCTCTCTCTCTCTCTCTCTCTCTCTCTCTCTCTCTCTCTCTCTCTCTCTCTCTCTGGTCTCTGCCGCGCTCCAAACACAAGACTGATATGCATTCCAGCGCCTTGCCGTCCATGCAAACCAAGACGCCGATTATATTTGCACATGGACGCGTGATACATATTTCATTCTTCACATTTATTCATGGCACCTTAATGGAACACGTTGTGACGCTCCTTATCCTTTACTTAATCCTGCATATTCCCCCCTCTCTCTCTCTCTCTCTCTCTCTCTCTCTCTCTCTCTCTCTCTCTCTCTCTTGGTACTCGTTATTTTTCCTCTTCTCTTCATACACATCGTCGGTCTCATTCTCGTCGTCGTCATTCTTCTCCTACTCAATGTTTTCTTACCCTCTCCTCCTCCTCCTCCTCCTCCTCCTCCTCCTCCTCCTCCTCCTCCTCCTCCTCCTCCTCCTCCTCCTCCTCCTCCTCCTCCTCCTCCTCCTCCTCGTACACATTGGGTCTTATCAAAGGGGTGGATGTCTTCTTTGTTTACATTGTTACGGGTCAGTGGGATGTAATGTTCTCGTCTCTCATACCCTCATGGGACCAAGCATTAGGTGGCGCATCAACTTGCTCTGTCTTGTGTTTTGTGTGTTTGGGTGATGGTGTGTGGTTTTGATATATAAAAAATGTAATTATGCTATTATTGTTATCATCTTTATTGTTATCGTTATCATTATAGTTGTTATTACTACTACAACAACTACTAAAAATACAACTATTGCTAGTACTCTTACTACTACTATTACTACTACTACTACTGCTACTACTACTACTACTACTACTACTAGTACTACTACTACTACTACTACTACTACTACTACTTTTATTATCATTATCATCACTATTATCATTATTGATTTTATCATTGTTATCATCATTATTATTATTATTATTATTATTATTATTATTATTATTATTATTATTATTATTATTATTATTATTATTAATATCATTATTAATAATAATAATAATAATAATAATAATAATAATAATAATAATAATAATTATTATTATTATTATTATTATTATTATTATTATTATTATTATTATTGTTGTTGTTAGTTTTATTAATGTTATTCTTAATATTATTATCATTATTGTTAGTATCATTATAATAATAATAATAATAATAATAATAATAATAATAATTATTATTATTATTATTATTATTATTATTATTATTATTATTATTATTATTATTATCATTATTATTATTATTATTATTATTATTATTATTATTATTATTTATTAATTAATTATTATTAATTATTATTATTATTATTATTATTATTATTATTATTATTATTATTATTATTATTATTATTATTATTATTATTATTATTATTATTATTATTATTATTATTATTGTTATTATCTATTATTATTATTATTATTATTATTATTATTATTATTATTATTATTATTATTATTATCATTATTATTATTGTTAATATTATTATTGTTGTTTGTGGTTGTTGCTTTTGCTAATACTATTATCATTAATATCATCATTAATGTTATTACTATCGTTTTTATTATTTTTATCATTATCATTATCACTATGTCAATTATCATTATCATCGTTATTAGGAAAGGAAATTGTGATATTCATAGTATTGTTTACTATATGGTTACTGTGATTTTTACTCAGAGTCGCTGTCATTGTGACACTGGCGTAGCAATGACTTGCCTGAGACGGCCCCTTCCTCCTCCATATTCTCCCCTCCACCCACTCCTCCACTCCCCACTACTAGCGTCTCTCGCCTTTACTTTTACATTCAAGTCATCGGTGATCCTCGTCCCCACATAACCGGCGGTCTCTCTCATTACCATAATCTAATAGAAGTTCTGTCGAGTTGTATTTCAACACACTTGTGTCTGCTAATTAGTTAGCAAGACCCAACCTCCGAGATCTTATACCCAAGGCTGCTGACTTGTGGGAGACAACCTTCTGCCGCCCTGACAGGAGGTCTGTTTTAGTTTGACAACGTACCCGCCTGCGGTGACATTATTCCTGGCTTTGTCCACGCCACAAAAGGCGTCTCCCAGCGCCGCAGTGCGGACACAATGGTCGCCAAGCGGCGGCCACTCCTGCCCTATTGTTCTTCATTTGTCATTTGTTTTCCGATAAGCTTCAATATGGCACGCGGCTCAGGCGGCAACTAGCGTCGGCGGCGACGTCTAAGTGTCTTGTCCGTCCTGGGAAGCGGCGACGACCTGACAGGCGGCGCCCTTGTAGGATTTCTTTTCAAGGATACTGTATCGAGAGCATGTAAGGCTGGGAGTGCAGGGCGCGGCTGGTTTTTCATTTCCACACAAGGGACTTCATTGCTTCTTTTCTTTTTTCCTTACAGAGCGTCCTGCGGGAGCTGTCCAGCCAGATGTGGTCTGCCACGGGCGGCCGAGCGTCCATAAGAAAAGTAACGGTGGCGCTGCCGCGTGTCTGGAGGACAGACGCCCTCGGCTGCTCCCTCAAGAATCTTCTTCCGGCCTCTGCGGCACCCGAGGAGGGCCACATCCGTATTACAACTTCCCATCCAGTCTTCGGGGACAGACCCTGGACACAACAGACGCAGGGATGCGGCCGCCAAGGGGACTTCATCCAGATGGGCGGGGACCTTCTGAGGGCGGCCAGCAATGACTCCTACGCTCACTCAGCACGTCTGCTGCTCGCTGAGTGGGCCAAGTTTCGCTGGGGTGTGTTCGACGAGCGCGGCCACGCAAACGACCCGCTCTTTCCACCTACCTTCCGCGACCCCAACACTCACCAGTTCGCCGCTACTAGCTGCTCCGACGGCGTGGTGAAGGGCGATACCTGCGACCCGTCCCAGCCGGGTGCACCTTCTCGCCGCAGCCCTACAGTAACAACCACCTCAGCTCCTCGCTCCTCTCCTTCCCGGAGCTCCCCACCGTGAGTTTCATTATTGGCTTATATAAAGAAAGTTTGGCAAAGAGCTTCCAGGCAGGGTAAAAAGGTTCCGTGACTACCACTCGGGACAGAATGTGCAAAAAGTTTCAAATTCTTCCCTTCAAGGCCCGCATTCAAGAGAGAGGGAAAAAAGCAGGAAAAGTTTGGAAAGAGGAGAGAAAAGAAGGAAAAACAGACACCATGACTTTCTTTCCACTCTAACCATGAAGAAATACCAGTATCACCATTATCTCCTATCTTATATTCGAGATCTCAGTATCTATAGGTGAAATTATTACCTGCTAAAAGCTTACACGTACTAACCTCACATATGCCGCACTAATCTTTGGTTCTATAACCTAAACATCCACTTTTTAATTATAGGAGAGAGAGCATTAGGGCAACATATCAATCTTTGTGTTGTCTTAATGCCTTTCTTCCCCAACTCATATATCTTCGTTCTCCCTTGTCCTTATTCAATACTCACGGCAGTCTGAGTCCCTCCAAGCCCAACCCATCTGGCTCCGCTCCTCTTATCCCTCCTCATCATCCTCCCCCCTTCCTTCATCATCCCGCCGCGGAACATATCAATACCGTCGTCTCGTTCCATGAGTGAATAAGCACTAATGAAGGGCAGCCAAGCGAGGCTCATTAATCACGTCACCAGAGACGCTGACACAAGCGCTCGCCAGACACTCTATCCGACGAAGACCGACTGCTAGTCATTATAACCTCTCATTCCTACCAACTGAGGGATTAAGATTCGGATTCTTCTATTTTTTCTCCTTACTCTCTCTCTCTCTCTCTCTCTCTCTCTCTCTCTCTCTCTCTCTCTCTCTCTCTCTCTAATGATCATATCAGTGTTCTTCATTCAGCATGACTCTCTATTCACGTCAGATTGCAGGATAAAAGACTTAAACGTGTTCCATAAATGAAGCGATTTGTTTAACCTTTTCTTCTCTCTTTCTTCTGCCCTCTCGCCTCCACTTTCTTTTCGTATGTAAAGAACGCTACTATTTTGGCCCCATCACTCTTCTACTCCAGCGATCTGAAGTGTTGTTTCCTCACACAGATCCGTCTATTCTGTAATGACAAGACACACAACCGCATGGCGCCCACCAAGCACAACGCCCAGTGCGGCGGGCGCTCCGCCTGGGAAATCATTCAGCAGACCAGTGACTTCGTCGGCGGGAGGTGAGAGCGTCTTGCAGTTTTCTGTGGTTACTGGGTCTTATTACACGATAGAATACAGTTTTTTTCTTATTAAAAAAATACATCGTTACATTTTTCCTTGCCCTTAAGTCAACTTCAGCAATGTCAGTAGTGTATTATTTTCGTTGTAAATGTTCTTATATTAGAACCAGTCATTGGTACCCTGATTTAACACTGCTTCCCTTCCTTCCTCGCCAGAAATTCAGTCAGCAATGGTAGCCGCGGACTGGAGCCCATCCTGAGGTTCGTGCAGCAGGCTAACCCACGCTTCGTGTTGGTTATCGAGGACACAGCCACTATGAATCTGCAGGTAAGATTTCGTTATTCCTCACTTGGCTTTCACCCCGCTGCCACTTTGACTTCCATAAGACGGGGTGAGTGTGTGCTCTAATCCTTGTTTTATGTTACAC
The DNA here is from genome assembly GCF_017591435.1 of Portunus trituberculatus. NCBI lineage: Eukaryota > Metazoa > Arthropoda > Malacostraca > Decapoda > Portunidae > Portunus > Portunus trituberculatus. Next base: position 5,861,560 of record NC_059284.1, read on the forward strand.
AGCGGCGGTGGGAGTTCCTGAGGAAAGCAATGCGCCGTGTGGTAGTGTACGACGTCCCAGACGGGGCACACATCGGCGTGGTCACCTTCCGCTCCGTGGCCAGCACCGTGGCGCCGCTCACTTACATCGAGAGTGAAGACTCTGATATGAGGCAGAGGGTGGGATCTTCCCTTCCTCGCAACCCATCCACGGTTCCTGAGAGCCAGAAATGCCTCCTGTGCGGCCTGCAGGAGGCAGTGCGTGTGTTGGATGAAGACAACAAGGGTGCTGACGGCGCCACGATCATCCTCGTCACTACGGGATCAGGCCCTGCACCACGCCGTGAAGTAGACGAGATGATTACTTTATCTGCGCAGCGTAACTTAAGAATCGAGGTCGTGCTATATCCTCTAACAGAGAGACGCGGCGCTGCCTCGGCTTCCCATGGTCTAGAGCCCCTCGTAGAGGCGACGCATGGCACGCTGCACACGGTGATGGACGAAGGTGTTGGCAACGACTCAAAGGTGAAGATGATGGTAGCACTGATGGACGCCTTGCTAGCTGCCGTGCAACGCAACGCCCCACCATCTTCAAGTTCCACGGTGCTTGTTCACAGCGCAGACTACCCTGGCGGCATCGCATCGATGTCTGACGGCTCTTTCGCCCTGGACTCTTCCCTAGGACCCGACGCTCGTTTTTCTGTTTACTACTACGACCTCAACCATGTGGGTAATATTATTCAGCTGACAGCGCCCTCAGGTCACATGATCGCCTCGGTCAATGTGCAGGAAGAGGATGGTGATGTGAACATGATCTTCGTCAACTTGGAAAAAGCCGAGGTGAGTGTGGGCTTCCAGGCGCGGTAAGTTATAAGTTTATGGAGAATTGACTGTTACCACTGATCACTGTTGAGTTGTTCAGGAATAACGGTTAACAAGGATAATTTTTGTGAACAGCGTGGCCTGTGGGCATACAGCGTGGAGAACCGTGCTGACTCGCACCAAGGGCTGTATGTGCAGGTCACCGCCAAGCGTAACTCCTCCTCCGGCCTTAACGTGCGCCTCTGGACCAGCTCAGGCTCGCGCACTATCAATTCCTCGGACCCATCCTCACCCGTGAGGCTGTATGCTGAGGTGAAGATGGGCGTGGCGCCCGTCATGAAGGCCCGTGTCGTGGCCAAGCTGCAGCGCCTCGGCACCAACACCACGGGCAGCAACTACCGACCCATCTACCTCGACCTATGGGACAACGGCATTGGTGGTAAGTAGCAAAATATTTCATTACAGGCATCACGTAAAGGTGTCATAGTCTGTGTGTGTGTGTGTGTGTGTGTGTGTGTGTGTGTGTGTGTGTGTGTGTGTGTGTGTGTGTGTGTGTGTGTGTGTGTGTGTGTGTGTGTGTGTGTGTGTGTGTGTGTGTGTGTGTGTGTGTGTGTGTGTGTGTGTGTGTGTGTGTGTGTGTGTGTGTGTGTGTGTGTGTGTGTGTGTGTGTGTGTGTGTGTGTGTGTGTGTGTGTGTGTGTGTGTGTGTGCATATGTGTGGGTATGCGTGTACACACGTACGCTGTTGTGCCCTAGATAACAGAACGTTTATTGTGTCGCTTACCAGACCCGGACATCACCCGTGGCGATGGAATTTATTCCCGCTACTTGCCACCGCTACAAGGGAACCCAGGTCGCTACTTGCTGACAGCCGACGTGGACTACAACAGCGGACTGGCAGTGGTGGCTAAGGGACCGCCGACCCGTCATCACAAGGTTCCCGCTTCACACCTGCCGCACTACTACCAGCATGGCTACGACACCTGGAGTAGCGACCAAACGTGTTGTGGGTACAGCTTATCTCACGTCCACACTCGCCGCGCAGCGCCTTTCCTGCGGCACGTGACGTGGGGAGTGCTGGAGGTGGTGTCTCCCTCACCCTCTCGCGACGTGACGCCGCCCTCCCGCATTCTCGATCTGCGGGTTGAGGTCAACGACACAGTGCACGAGATTACGCTGCGCTGGACCGCTCCTGGAGACGATTGGGATGTGGACCGTGCTCACCACTATGAGGCGGTGGTAGCTCCCCTGTGGCGCGAGGCGAGAGCTTTCCAAGGGGACCACCTGACAGGCTTGCCCAAACCACTGCCCGCAGGCGCCCTGCACACCACTAACCTGCACTTCGTCAGATATGAGGAGGTGAGCGGGGTGGGTCACCTGAGTGGGCTGCAGGTGCTGCTTTATATTCTTTGCTCTTCCTTCACGTCAAATTTAGAGTATCAGCGACTTCCTGACACTCGCTATTTGCCAGATGAGTGAGCATGCATATATGAATAGTTTTATATTCTATACAGAGCTAGGTTGATTTTTTTTTCAGTTTTTAGAATAAGTACTAACAGGTACAGAATTTCCTCATCCTTTCATACTTGATTTTTTTTCTGCATTTAGTTTTGTCTTTTCTGTAATGACAATAGTGAGTATTGGAATGTTATATTTTAATTTTAACTCATTCAGTTTAAATTCCCTTGCCTGTCTCATGGTTTGCAGAGATTGCTGAAAATAGAAGATTTCAATTTTTTCAGGGAAACCACTACATGCATACACACACACACACACACACACACACACACACACACACACACACACACACACACACACACACACACACACACACAAGTAAATCTAACCTGTCCTTGAATTCAGTTGTTGAATTAATGTGGGAGAGTATTTCCGAAGAGTAGGTTAAGGAGGGTGTGTTAAGCAGCAGAGAATAATTGATCTTGTCCTTGGTGGGCGAAAGCTCTGGTACATCAGTCTGCGGGCGGTGGATGAGGCAGGAAACGTGGGCGGTGTTGGGAACATCGCAGCCCTTTGGGTACCACGCCCTCCGACCACCTACGAGATCACTACCAGGACCCAGCCGGCTCTCACCACCTCAGGTAAGGTGTCGTCTACTGTTCATGCTGCTTTACTCTAATTTCACTTGGAAATGAGGTCTTGTCGACTAATTCCACTGATAGCATTCCAATGTCATTATCTTCACAAAGACGCATCCATATGCAAGACCCCCGACGAGGAGATGGCGAGGAGACTTAGCCCCGCAGCCCTGCTAATGAACACTTTCTTCCTCCCTGCAGGCAACTACACCATGCCCTCAGAGCTCGGATCTGGCAGGCCGGTGGGCATGGCGGACCTGCAGCTGGAGGATGTGGCAGTCATTCTGGGGAGCATTGGGGGCTTCCTGATAGTCGTGGCGGTACTCGCCTCCTACTGTTACTGCCATACCACGAGGAGGAGGAAGCAGCAGCGTGAAAAAGATGCCGAAAAAGTGCAGGGGAATGGCAGCAGCGGCGGCAACGTGCTGGTGAAATCCGGGTCCCTGTGTGGAGATGAGCGCGGTGGCGGCAGCCACGAGTCCCTGGACAGTGTGGTGAAGGAGGCGCCCGAGACGGCCAGGGACGGCCGCCCGCTCTCTCCCGTCCAGTCATGGGGAGCCACCACCCTCCTACAGGAACATGAGCGTCGACTGTCCATCCACAGCGGGGCCCCGGATGAGAATCAAGTAACTTACCAGGTGGACGGCGCTCCTCTCCATGCCCCCTTTCCTGACGTGACGGTGACAGACTACCGCCCGGTGCCCACAGGTAGCGAGCCCCCAGTCTACCTGCCGTGCCCTCACGAAGAAAATCCCTGCCCCTGCACTGCTCCAGGCCCGGATTACACCAGCTATGCCGCCGCCTGGGACGACCCGCTCACCGGCCACCTGCTGGCCCGCGCCCGGCCTGCTGCCCCTGCCGGGCCCACCGGTCCCGCTGCCGCTGGTCCCATGCAGGCGATGCCGCAGCAGGCGGACCGCAAGCGCCGGAACGTGACCCAGGTGTAATTGTCCTCGGGCGGCGAGCAGTGCCAAGAGGCTGAGGCGTGTGGTGCTCCCTGCTCAATTCCTCCATACTGTACACTGAGGGGCACGTCCGCTGTGCGCCCTTTCTGTGCTGGTGCGTCGTCGGCCTCACACTCACTGTTTTGAAAATAGCACGCAAGACTCTCTTCCTCAAGTGAACCTAACGACTGTGTTGAACGCTGTGTGGTGAGGCCGCGCGTGCCGCCGCGACTTCGGCCTCCAGTGGCGCAAAGGCCACGCGGGCAGTCTTGCTAGGACCTCTGGAGGATGAGTCCGATCAATCAGACTTTTTTCTTGCCACAGCCCGGTGAGTGACCTTGGCTCGGCGAGATGCGTGCGAGTAGGCCCGCTCCGTGGCTCCTGGGATGGAGATTCGAGTCTCCCGAGCACCGTGATCTCACCTGCATTATCCTGTAACCATTACTTCAGCTTTCCGACTGAATGGCGAGTGAATGAAACCATTTAATTTCGAGTGAAGTGTAAAGAGAACGAATGCGAGGGACCAAACTATAAACCGTATTCCGCTATGTTTCAACAACTTTACATATTATCTTTTTAATGATCGTCTTTTGTTTGACAGAACGCATATCATAGCTCATGTATCATAAACTAGCAACACTCCAAAACTAATGTAGAGGTTTAATGTTTAATGTGATAATTGTAAATAACTTGGTGTGACAAGCCTCTCTATTATTCTTTATCTTTCAATTCATCTCATTTACTTCTCCTTATCTACCTACTCACAAACAACTATAACACAAAAAAATAATGATATTAAAAAATCAATCTTTACTTCATTCTTTTTCTCATCATCTTCATTCCATTTTCTGCAACTTTGACTTTCATTTTTCCTTATCTTCTTTCATAATTTATCATCTTATTTTCGAGGTCTAACGTCCACGTCCACCACGGCGGTCACTAAAGGAGAAAAACAGGCCTCCTCTCACTCCTTCATGCCATTCTCCTGTATTATCTCCTTTCTCCCTCACTTTTCTCTTTTAGTCTGTTTTTGCCTCCCTGCTCAATTCCTTTCATTTGTTTTAAAATTTTGTTTCCAGTATTTCTCCTTGCCTCTCCCCCTCACTCTCCATTTAATCTTTTTCGTATCTATCTTTGCACTTACCAACGCTATTGCTTTTACCTGGATTATTTATTTCTTACTGCACGTGATTCGTCTCTTCACTGGATCTTTACGTTTCACCCTCTTTTCATTTACTATATTCTCTGTATTCTTACCCTCTCTTTGTATTATCTTTTATCACTACGTCCTTCTTCTTCAGATTACTGCAAGTCTGACTTTCTTTTTACCACAGAGAACTTTATCCACCTCGACTCACACCTCTACAAACCTCTACGTCAAGGCAGTTACAGGGTGTTTATTGCAGCTTTTCAATGTTGTGGAAGCTTCATCTTATTCCAGCAGCGAACAGGTACTAAAATAATAACTACTATACATATAAAACGTGTAACAACAATGAAAGTGAGGGATTTATACAGTGAGAAAATGTCAAGTCCCCTCTTCCCCTCCCTACACACACCTGTGGATTTAGTGCATAGGCTTAGCTAGGATTACTTAGTGTCCTGTTAATCCCGTGGAGATTAACAAAAAAAAAGGCTGTATTTTAAATCGCTGGGTGTGAGTCTCCTTGTCTCACTGAATTGGTGGATTTGTAATGATTTCTTATGCACATTTTTTTTTATTCATTTATTTTATTACTTGATTTTGAAAGAAGTGACCCATCGATCCAGCCTCATGTCTTATTATTATTATTATTATTATTATTATTATTATTATTATTATTATTATTATTATTATTATCGTTATTATTGTTATTATTATCATTATTATCATCATTATTATTGATCATATTTTTATTCAAGGCCTCCTATATGCTTGCTATTTTTTCCCTTTTTTTCATATATATACACTATATTTTAAACCTCTCCGGAGACATTCTGTTACAAGTATAAGCACAATTTTGCAGACAGTAACGTTGTTGCTTTTATCAAGACAAATAATTTCAGTATTCTTTAGATATATAAGAGACAATTCCTGCACCTCCCCTCCCCACCACCACACTAACCTCCTACAACACTCCCTAACCCGTGACCTTTTGACCCCTTACCCTCTAACCCACCACACCCCATCTGTAGTGTTAATGTGTGATATAAAAAAATGTTTGTTTCAGCGTTCGATGTGATTTTTCAGTGTGATTGAGAATTGTGCCGCGGTCTTGTGTTCCGACGGGGGCATTATAATATTTTCTTACTGTGAAACTTAAGGAACCAGAAATGTGTCATATACCATAGACGTTGTACTGTGTTTTGCACTAGTCATTAAAGATTGCCAAGTGAGTGTACATGAAATGGTTATATTTTATTTTGTTCTCCCATGAAGGCAAAAAAGAAAAGAGCAATATTTTCTTTTCTTTTGTATTATTCTGATATCTGTGCGCGCGCACACACACACACACACACACACACACACACACACACACACACACACACACACACACCATAAATTTGCGCTCTCTGTTAACTGAGAAAATCGACGTTTTCAGGCTACCAAGGGAGCTGTGCGAATCTCACCTACCACCCTTCCCTTTCTCGCCCTGCCCTTTTCTCTCCAGCCAGTGGCGCGGAGCGGAAAGAGGTGGGTGGCGGGTAGGTGGAAGGGGGGGATTGACCTGACCACAGATGAATTTATCCAGTCAAATCCTCAGTTTATGTCTGGCTGTCGACTTATATTCGGCTTGCGTCACGCGAGGATTAATTTTCTAATGTTCTGTCATCTTGATTTATTAATTCTCTCTCTCTCTCTCTCTCTCTCTCTCTCTCTCTCTCTCTCTCTCTCTCTCTCTCTCTCTCTCGCCGTCCGGAGGTTTTAGCGATGATGATAAATAAAGGGATTTTACCAAACATACGATGAGATTCAGGATTAAGGATTAGCGACCACATGGAATCACACACACACACACACACACACACACACACACACACACACACACACACACACACACACACACACACACACACAGAATCCTACCTTTCACCCGCATACACATTCACCCACACACACACACACACACACACACACACACACACACACACACACACACACACACACACACACACACACACACACACACACACACACAGGCACATATAAAGGCTGTCGTTTCCAGGTCCCAAGGTAGCGAGGTTGACCCGTAACCTCCTGCAGAGAGACCCGCTTGGCCTTACAATAGCTGGAGGGCGAGGGGGGAACAATACCTCAGCTGGGGAAAGGGAAGGACACACGGGAGACCAGAGGGAGGAGAGGTGAGTAGTGGGAGCAGGAGAGGAAATGGGAATAAGAGAGAGAGAGAGAGAGAGAGAGAGAGAGAGAGAGAGAGAGAGAGAGAGAGAGAGAGAGAGAGAGAGAGAGAGAGAGAGAGAGAGAGAGAGAGAGAGAGAGAGAGAGAGAGAGAGAGAGAGAGAGAGAGTTCATTATACAGACACATGTGAAGGGAAGGACAGAGTAAGACTATAAAAAGTTGCATAAGAATGAATCTGCAATCAGGAAGAGAGGAAGAGGGAAGAAAAAGAGGAGGAAGAAGTGGAGGAAGAGGATATAAAAGGATGAAGAACATGCATATAAAAAACCCAGCGGAATGAAGGAGACAAGGAAGTCAATGCCAGCGAAAGAAAAGGGTAGAAAGAAAAGAAGGAGAGTAGGGAGGAAAGTATAAGAAAGGGAGGGAGAAAGGGAGAGAGAGAAAGGACGATGACAAGGGGAATCTATGACAAAGAGGAGCCGTTTCCTTTCACACTTTTCCTTAGGAGGGGGACTGAAAATTCGGCCAAGACTCGAGAGGAAATGTATAAGTTTTATGCCTTAATGGGACTCTTTTTCGGCACGTTGTTCTTCAGGGATATTCATTTACCCCCTTGTGTTCTCTCTCTCTCTCTCTCTCTCTCTCTCTCTCTCTCTCTCTCTCTGCAGTTACCAGCCGTGTGAATTCGGAGGGGGAAAAAAAGATGGTTTTGATCATGAATGGAAGAGGAAGGAAGAGAGGAAGGAAAAGAGTGCCTTTCTCCACAGAGGAACGAAGGAGCCAAAGGAGAAAGAATATAACGGAGAAGCAATTGGAGGAAGAGGAGTTGGAGGGAGTGGGGTAGGAGGAGAAGCAGAAGCTGGAGCATACTGGAGGAGGAGAAGGAAGTTGAAAAAAAAAGAGGAGGAAGAAGAATAATAATGAAGTGATGGAAGGAAGCATATATTCGTGGGTGGCACTGGAGGCAAAAAAAAAATACCGTAAAAAGGAGAGAAAAAAAAATATATGAAGGAGAAAAAAAGAAAAAACGGAGAAAGAGAAAGAATAAAGACAAAATTATCAAAGAAGAGGGCAGAGTAAAATGCAGCGTACGAAGAAGGAAACGGTAACATAAAACAGAAAAAGAAGAGGAAATAAAAGCGGAGGTGTAAGAGGAAGAGGAAAGCAAGACAACACAAGAGAGAAGAAAGGAAAAGAAAGGGAGAAGGTAATGGACTGCCATGGGGATCAGACGAGGACAGGAAGACAGAGAGAAGGCGAGTGTGTTGAGATGAGGACGGGGCGGTTGGGAGGTAAAGAAAAGGCTCAAAGTCTCACTAGTTTCAGGGACTGTTTCGAATGTTAGTGAACCCTTGCTGATGCCGTTGAATTCAGTGCCGGAATATAAAAGAAGGATTTACGAAGCGTCGGGAAGTGAGGTAGGGTTTGGAAAAAAGAGGGATGAAAGATGATGACACAGGAGAAAGAATAGAAAAATGTGTGTTGTAACTTGTTATAAATTAATTCGTAAAACTGAAAATGTAATAAAAATTTAGGTGGTGTGATATTTATGCTCTTTTATAACTTAATGCTACTGGGATTTTGTTCCATTCTCTCTCTCTCTCTCTCTCTCTCTCTCTCTCTCTCTCTCTCTCTCTCTCTCTCTCTCTCTCTCTCTCTCATATCCGTCACCATACATTTCTGCTGTTGTGTTTTTTTCTATGTTTTGGTCCTTTTTAATGCAAATTCATGTTGAAAGTGACTTTATTTTGTTTTACTGCCTTTGTAACGTGATACATATATAACTCTCTCTCTCTCTCTCTCTCTCTCTCTCTCTCTCTCTCTCTCTCTCTCTCTCTCTCTCTCTCTCTCTCTCTCTCTCTCTCTCTCTCTCTCTCTCTCTCTCTCTCTCTCCCGAAAAAAATAGATACTTAAATAAACGGCAAGGTGCTTGAAATAACAAACCAAAAAAAAAAAAAACACTGCAACACTCCAATACCAAACAAAAATGGCAACAACGCAACAAATAACAGAACACACGCGCTCTTTACTCGCCTCAATGACCAACACCAAATCGTCGTCTGGAACGTGTATTTACCGGGCTCCATAATGGCTATGGTAATTAGTGAATGCGATAGACCATTTATCCCTGAGCACTAATGGACACACGAAACACACCTGACCCCCAGCCTCCCATATTGCTCCATTACGAGGATAATTACTCAAGCTGTATACCTGTCGCACACCTGTTCTGACCGCGCCACCTACACGCATATCTTGGATATAGACACACACGCATATCATCGGTCATGCACGCACTCCTGCACACGCACAAGTGTTACATAAATTGTTCAACTGTAATCATAAGTAATAAAGAACAATAGAATGACCTGCTTCGATAGTACGTCAGGGTGAGCTGCAATCAATACTCCTCAAGACCCACAGGTGACTATTGAACGCAGGAATGTCGTAACCGGTTAATAGACCAACATTTCCATCTTACCTTTGTCCTAAATGTCTCGGATATAACAAAGAAATTCGCTTCGCAATATAGATTCCTGTGTGAATAATACAGGTAAAGGAGTAAGTTAGAAAGAATGCGTGAAAATAAACGCCTCTAAACTTTTTCGTATCGATGTCTATATTTTTCACCTTCTATACCAAAATCACAAGGTATTTCCCAAAGATATCCACGGACCACGCTGGATAAATAGGAGGCCATATAAGAACCGGAAACAGATGCCTTACAACGCCCCCAAATCGCTACCCTCCTCGTCCCCCCAAGGGAGTGACGTTCGAAACTCCAAACTTGCAGGAAACACACACGCTCGCTGGAAAAATCCACCGAAGTTGCGGTTGAAAGCGCCCGAACACGAGCAGAACAGGTGGCAGAAAACACAAGACCAAGCCAGTTACGTTACGCCTTGACAGAGACAGAAAAAAAAAATGGCGACGCGACTCGTCCGAAAACTTTGCAGGGACCACGACTTCGGGTGTCTGTCAGCAATTCGCCACATTCCTACGCGGGCTTGGTCCAATCACGGGGAACAGAGGGGAGAGGGTAAAGGCGCATTATTGACGAGAGCCACTCATCAATAGAGCCACCCATAAGACCTTGCGGGTGCTCAGAAGGGAAATGAGCCTTTGATTATTCACGCATGAGCAGAATCAGTTCCTTAGGCGACTTAGTGTTACTCTCTTTTCCCTTTCTCTTGGCGATAACTCCCATCTCTCGCCACGCCTCTCCCTCCCTTGCGGCGTCGGGCCCTTGTTCTCAGCCCATTCCTTCACTCAAACGTGCGAGGGTGGGACGCTGTGGGAGAACTGTGGCGTGGGTGGGTGTATGGACAGGGAAAAAGGGAGACCAAAGCAGCACTGGGAATTGTGGGGATGTTTTGTTTGTACGCCCTCGGGCCCCGCTAGTCCGAAACACAGCGCGAAGGGGGTTGGTGTTGCCAGAGGGAAAAAGAATGCAAGCGACAGCACATGAGGGAAAACAACGTTAAAGTGAAGGTAACACTCACTGTTGACCGTCGTACATTGCACGGCATTGCTCTCCGCCTCGACTGAACACCTGCTGGGGGAAGAAAAAAGGATTGACTATAAGTATGGTAAGTTATGAGTAATAAAAAATCCCTCTTTCTGTATTTTTTAATGTATCTTAATCATGATAACTTCTGTACTATATAAAAGAAAAGCGTCTTTGTCCTTCAGCTCTTCCATAAGTGTTATATTATTCAAGTATTGTAATCTCTGTTTAATATATGATGTATCTAAAAAAAAATTCTAACTACATTTATTTAACTAGTGTATGGCATGTAAATTTCACCTTTCCTTGTTTTAATATACATTTTCTCTCCCATCCATCTGTTTTTTTTTTTTTTACCCATTACTGTGAATCTGGTCATTTTTACACCTGTCAAGACCTGCCTCACACGTTACCTCCTTCCCTATTTCTATTTCCCCTTTAATTAGGTAGCCCCTCCTCCACAGTCTCATTATGTCATACCCTTTCTTCATTTTCCCCTTTGTTACCTGTCCCTGCTTCCCTCCCTCCGTGATTACCTCGGTGTAGAGCAAATTGCACATAATTAAGTGTCTCTTATGACTTTTTTTAATTGCATTGCTCTGAAAGACGAACACCAAGCGGCTATCATCTGTCCTTCTAATAAATAATTACATGACTGTTTTTTTTCACCTTATTTATTTTCTGTTATGATTAATATTCCGTTTTTTGTTGTTGTTGTTTTCCAGTTAAATTTTATCTGTTTTATTCTAGTCATCTTCTATTCACAATTTTCCTACCATTCTTTTATTTATTTATTTATTTTTTTAGGGTTTGCTGATATTTTTTTTTTCTTCAATGCAGTTAGCTAAGTATATACATGCTATTCATTCTTTTGGTTTTGCTGTGCCTTGTCCTCGTATTTTTTGTCATTGCCATCTACTGTAACTATCATTACATTTCCGTAGTCCAAATTTTCTTTCTCATTCTCTTCAAATTAGTACTACTACTACTACTTCCACTACTATTACTACTACTACTACTACTACTACTACTACTACTACTACTACTACTACCATTACTACTACAAGGTTTAATCTCTCCCTTTCCTCCTTTCTCTTATCTACCGTTACTTTCACTTCCCTTCCCTTCCCTTCCCTTCCCATCCCTTCACTTCAATTCACTTCTCTCCACATCCCTTCCTTTCTGCTTCTCCCCCTCCTGTTGCTGCTTTCCACGACAACACCACACTGCTTGCGGGATCAACTTGAAGGATTATGATCACTGATGGAGAGACCAAAAGTAATCCCTCACTTGCAGGAAGGATAAAATGGATTAATGGTATGGTGATGAAGCCAGTCTGTACCCTAAAACAAGACGTGGTTCCTCAAGACAACTCATTTCACAGGTTAGAAAATGATGACCGGTATTGCAGAAGCTAATTGAGGGGCTTTCTACTTATAATACATATGAGGTTTCAAGACATCTTTTCTTCGAAGTGTTGGCATTCTTTCTGCACAGTATTCTTTGTGACTCGCAAACTCTCTTGCATGAGAAACAACATAACAAGGAAGAATATTAAAAAGAAGAAATAGTCTGTAAAATAAATTTCTTACATTAGTACTTTGTTTCATAGGTAACAAGGTTATGACAAAAAAGGAAAGGTAAAAAAGTTTTGTTTTATCACTTTCAAATTCAAAGACCTTAACGTTTTTATATAAGCAAAAGTAGAGTTAACACGTCTTAGATTCACTAGACGAGGTTCATATATGTATGTATGTTTGTATGTATGTAGGTAGAAAGATAGATAAGTGTTCATGCATGAGAAAAAATTATTCAAAATCTTGTTCGCTTCCTATACGAAAAGATAAGATAAATATTACTGATACAGAAAAATGGAACAAGAGAGCTAAGTTGTTTGCAATATCAAAACAGGAAACGGACACAGAATACTCAAAAGAAAATTGTAAATCTACTCACAGCAATACATTCAGAATTGAACCCAATTCACTCAATATATTTGAATAAAACACAACATTTCTCCCCTTCCATTTTCTTCATCTCTATGCACTCTGGTCAGCCTCAGTCCCAGAGTCTAAATATTTACTGAGCCTCCCTTTGCAAAGAGGTAGATATTAAAAAGCTGAGGTTAAAAGTAAAGAAGGAAATGGTTCCTGTGTGTCTTTTTATCTTGTGAAGTTAAGAGCATGAAGACTTTTCTTGTGATACTAAAGCTCTCTCTATGCACACTGTTCTTTCCCCTCCTTTCTGTCTCTTTCTGTCTTCCCCTTCCTCCTACTCTTCCCTTACTGTTCCCCTCCTTTCCTCTTACCTCTCTTCTTTCCTCCCTCTCCCCTTACGTGCTTCCTTCCTCCTCTCATCACTTACTTTCCTCTGAACTTGCCTTACATTCCTCCATTCTTACCGTATGAAACAGACATAGAGTAGGAGTAAAAACAGGTTAAGAGAAAAGAAAAAAAAAAAAAATAAATAAATAAATAAATAAATAAACAAATAAATCTATCTATCTATCTATCTATCTATCTATCTATCTATCTATCTATATTTATCTATCTATCTATCTATCTATCTATCTATCTATCTATCTATCTATATATATATATATATATATATATATATATATATATATATATATATATATATATATATATATCTGGAAAATGCTTGAAAATGATAAATGTCATAAAAAAGTGAGTATATTCGCAAGAGCACAACAAATATAAGAAGAAATTAATACAAAAGAATAGAAATAATGAATATGAACAAAGATTAAAAAAAAGTGAACAAAAATATATAAAAAGCGAACTTAGGAAAGACTGAAATAACATCAACGCTCACCGAAGATAAATAAACAAATAATTAAATAATCAAATGACAAACAAAGCAAAGAAAATCAACACAAAAGAGACAGAAAATAAAAACACACACTCAACAGATAAATCAGGATTAGAAATAAACAAAAACAAAAGAAAGGGAGAGAGAAAAAAAAAATCAAATCACCATACAAGAGACGGAGAGGAGAGAAGATCCAGTGGAAGAACAAGCGACCCAAGGGGCAAGAGGAGGCGAGATTAGGGCCAAGAGGTGTAGGATGGCCTCTTGGGGGGATGTTTAAGCCCCTCGAAATCTCCATCCCGATCCCAGTGTGGTTGGGCCGTGGAAGATAGGGAAAGAGAGAGAGAGAGAGAGAGAGAGAGAGAGAGAGAGAGAGAGAGAGAGAGAGAGAGAGAGAGAGAGAGAGAATGTGGTATGTTAAGATAAAGACTAACACACAGATAAATTGACAGACAGGAAGACATAAAGATAAATAAATAGATAAATAGACAGGCCGATGGACAGACACTTAGAAAGACAGACAGCCAGAGTGACACAAAGACAAGACAAGGTAAAAATATAGTGAGGGACAAAACAAATGAGAAAAATAAAGATGGAAAAAAAATAAATAGAAACCGAAACTTAGTGCACAAAACACAAACATCCTGGAAAAATTAAAGACAAAACATAATAAAAGAAAAAAAAAAGAGAAAAGAGAGAGCGTAAAACAGAGGAAAACACACACACACACACACACACACACACACACACACACACACACACACACACACACACACACACACAGGTCAAATGAGGCTGATGATGTGGCAAGGGCGACGAGGACAAGAGGACATATGCAAGGTGACAGAGGGCGAGTGAGGGAGTGAGTCAAGACTAAGTAGAAGGATGCTGCGGAACACGAGGGATGCAAGGAGACGGAGCGGGCCGAGTGTAGTGCCGCAGGATAATGGAGTGGGAAGTGGGAGTGGATCCGATGATGAAGGGAGAGAGGGAGAGAGACAGAGAGGGAGAGAGGGGAGCGTGCGGTGGGGTGTCAGGGAGAGGAAGGGAGGGATAATGAGGTAGGGAGGGCGTGGTATGATTAAAGGCCTAGTGGGGAATAGAACAAGGGGGACGAGGGGACAAGCGACATGAATTCTCCAAAATGAGACATATATTGTTATAGATAACTGTATTCCAGGAGGATCAGCAGATGAGAAGGACTTACTTGCTCTCTTTTTATTCACGGATACTTTGAAAATATTATGTAATCATGAGAAAGAAAATAAACACTTCTATCCAACTATCTGAATACCAACTAAGGTTTCTACGGAATATTGAACAGTTTTAGTATCGTAAAATTCATGGCAAGTAACAAGACCACTTAAACTATTTCCAAATATACTTCTCATTTCAACCAGGCGTGAAATTGGTAATACTGTCCTCGTAAACACTGGTATAGGCTGGATCGTGGCAACACTGTAGCGAGAGTAAACAGTGGTGCCAACTCTATGTGCAAAGAATTAAGTTAACCAACCCTATCCCCCCTCCCCTTTACTCTTCTTCCCCTTACCTACCCCTCTGATGTCCCCTTCCCCTCCCTCTTTCCCCACTCTTCTCATAACCAACACCTCGATAGTCACAGGTCTTAATTAGTCTCCCACGTACAACTGAAATTAGAGTCAACATTTACCTCATTATTTTCAGTAATTTCTATCGTGCGTAAGATGAATGGCCTTCATTTTTCTGTGTGTGTGTGTGTGTGTGTGTGTGTGTGTGTGTGTGTGTGTGTGTGTGTGTGTGTGTGTGTGTGTGTGTGTGTGTGTGTGTGTGTGTTAACGATCGACGGTGGTTCTCCTTTTGGCATGCCTGTGTGTATGTATGTGTGTGTGCATGTATGTGTGTGTGTGTGTGTGTGTGTGTGTGTGTGTGTGTGTGTGTGTGTGTGTGTGTGTGTGTGTGTGTGTGTGTGTGTGTGTGTGTGTGTGTGTGTGTGTGTGTGTGTGTGTGTGTGTGTAAATATGTAAAATGCTGAACGAAACACTTCACAGCAACGTCTCTCTCTCTCTCTCTCTCTCTCTCTCTCTCTCTCTCTCTCCACGGTACCCACGTCACCCATTCGTCCACCCACCCACATTCTCCTGCGCTTCCAAGCCTCACAAGATCCTAACACAAACCTACACCGACGCCTCCCGGCCCCTCTGCCTCCTCCCGGGTGTCAATGGCGCCCTACGTGAGGTTTCTGTCCTCTATTGAACCTCCCCCACCTTCCTCGTCTCATGGTAAAATAATCCTTAACTCCCCCTACATAATGGTCAGTTTTAAGGGGTTCGAATCCCATCTGGAATTGAAGGAGAGATAAACTCGCTCTTGTTTTATTTTCTCTTCCTTTTTATTTCTTTCTTTCATCATAGAGGATTTGAATGCCGTATTCTGTTCCATTCGTGTATCAATGTAATGCATTTTAACGATTATTTTCCACATAACGAATTATCAAACTGAAGGAAAATAGGATTAATTGGCTTTGCTGGCTTGCTGGCGGCCGCTGATGCGCTGGACAAGTTACATTTGCACAACAAAACCGTCACATCGCCGGATTGTTAGCCATTAAATTGATGTTGATTTATAGATGAGGGAAAAACGCCTGTTATATTTACACGATATCAAGTCTTTCACATTTTCAACTAACTTTGTGACGTTAGGCAGTAGTTTTATAATGATGAATACATGTATAGCGTGTTTCTACTTTTTTTTATAACTATTGTTTTCATGATTTTTTTTTCTCAGAGTAATTCTCGTTTCATACAAAATTTATTCTTTTCTCTGCTAGCCCATTTCAATGTTATTTAATTTTCATATATCATCAGCAGTTCCCCTCATGCATATATTGCATCCACTCCCCTCTTTATTCCACCTACGTCTGTTCACTATTATCTAGAATCTATTATTTATACCCTATCATTCTCTCTCAATACGAAGATTAAGGTTTAAAATCTGAACAGTCTGAAGAAACCAATCAGCATTTAATCCTTTCAGCAATCACACCTGAATGCTCTTTAATCTGGTAATGTTCCAGTGCTCATAGACTATACTTTTTCATGTCTTACTTTTTGTCGTAATATTAATAACCAAACTTTGCATTTTTCTCTATCGTAGGATCTTCCTCATATTTTTCATCGTATGGTTAATCTAAGTTATTAAGTCTGTCTCTCTTTGTGTCAGTTTGTTCTTTGCTACCCAGATAATTAAATGTTTCACAATGTTGTTTTCTTACTCAAAGTCAACGAGCATAATAAACTTTACCGTTAACAGGAAATTACTTTTTTTCCCCCAAATACAACGTTCTTTCCATATACAATTTCTATCGTGACTTTTATCCTTACTATATTTATGTACTCAAATTTTTTCTTTTATTTTTCTTTCAAACTCAACAACAACAAGTATAATAAAACAAGGTAAAGCTAACCTACTTTCACTTTTATTCCCCTTTTCACAAGAGTAGCTTTTTTATTTACTTTTTTCCACTTCTCACCATCCTCCCCTTGATTACCATTCATCACTCTCAGCCTCCTATTCACCTTACCTATTATATCCCTACTTACACTTTTCTTCCTCACCCTAGAGCCTCTACATCGTTTCTCTCCCACTCTTCCTCTCTCCCCCTCTTACCTCTTCTCCAGCCCTCCCTCCTGCTCCATCTCGTCCTCAGAACAAACACTAGGAACACGAGGAATGAAAGTCAAACACAGGAGCTCATTTGGCTCCCCCGGACGAGAGCTCAAGAATAAATAACACCACTAAGGTAACCATAATGTGTTGCCTTTGCTGTACAGGAATCTCTCTCTCTCTCTCTCTCTCTCTCTCTCTCTCTCTCTCTCTCTCTCTCTCATTTATCTTTCACTTTTCTCATAAAAAGGAAAGAAAAATGGAAATTGACTCCAACTATTTCTTTTAATTTACTTTTTTTTCTACTTGTCATAAGTGAATTGTCAAGGAAATCTTTCATTAATATCAAACAAAACACCGTCGCTTCATCATTTTATTGTATGTGGTGGTGTTACTGTTATTTTTAGCTATATTTTTGCATAACACCGTCGTTTTCCTTTAATCCATATCGCGCTTCATCAACTACTAACGAGCAAACAATTAACAAATAATTGGCACAATTCATACTTACAAAAAAAAAAAAAAGGGGAAAACTGGAAAAAAATTAACCAGAATTTTTGGCAATGGACCAAGACGAACATTAATAATAACATTTTTTTTAATTCTTTACACGTAATGCAAATATATATATATATATATATATATATATATATATATATATATATATATATATATATATATATATATATATATATATATATATATAAGGTAAAATAAAGTTATCAAAAGAAAAAGAAAGTTGAGTGAGTGAGTGAGTGAGTGAATGAGGGAAGAGATGAGTTAACGTGTCAGGGGTCCGAAAAATGACGAAAGGAGAAGTAATCACTGGAATCTAATTTCGCTTCCTTCTGCAGATTTCCTGAGGCAGTCTCCCGGATTTCGCTGGTGCGACTTACACGCTTAAAATTCTCACCCCGCTCATGACACGCGCTCTACTCTGGCCTGAGGGTAGTAGGGCCAGTGGGAGAGGGAGAAGAGAGAGAGGAGGTAGAAGAGGTAGAGGAGGAAGAGGAGGCAGAGGGGTGTAGAGGAGGCAGAGGACCAAGGAAGAGCGAGGAAAGCCTGATCCGCAGAGGTAGAAGAGAGAAAGAGAGAGAAAAGACCGCGGAAGAAAAGAGAGAAAGGTGTAGCAAGTATTAGGAGGGAAGACGAAAGATGGAAAGGAAGGGTAGAGACGAGGAGGCAAAGTAGTGAAAGAAATGGAGAAGAGGGAGGAAAGGGAAAGAGAAATGGTCAAGACACTGAGGAGGAGCTAGCGTGAAAGAGGAGAACGCAGGGACAGAGAAGAAGGAAGAGCAGGAAGGAGAGAAATAGAAAAGAGGGAGGGAAAGGGAGAAAAATATAGTAGACACTGAAAGGAGGGAGGAAAAAAAGGAGGAAGAGCAGGAGTGGTGTCCAGAAAGTTGAAAGGAATGGATGGGACCAAAGGAAGGGAAGGAGAAGCACAAGAAGGAAGAGGAGGAGGAGAAGGAGGAAGGTGATAAGACGGAGGAGGATGGAGGAGCCTCGGAGGGGAAGAGTGATGAGA
>NC_059284.1:5885249-5892749 GCF_017591435.1 Portunus trituberculatus
ACGATATGAAATCCCCATTTTTTTCAATGTTTTTTTTTCTTTAACTTATAAAACTTTGGTCAACAATTTGCATATTATCTTCCGCGACTGAGGACGATGGGATATATAGCTCGAAAAATCACCCAGAAGCTGCTCAAAAAATGTAAGTTTGGAAGAGTTATGAATAATGGGTAATAAATCAATGGGAGTTTCCCCAAGAACTAAATAAAAGCAACGCGTTAGATAGGAAAAGGTTCAAAACATGTTACAGAAGGGTCTTTCCAAATTATAAAATATAACACAGGCTTCATTGAAAGACAAAGCACTGGCAAGATGGAGAGAGCGAATGAACGAGTGAGCGAGAGAGAGAGAGAGAGAGAGAGAGAGAGAGAGAGAGAGAGAGAGAGAGAGAGAGAGAGAGAGAGAGAGAGAGAGAGAGAGAGAGAGAGAGAGAGAGAGAGAGAGAGAGAGAGAGAGAGAGAGAGAGAGAGCTCTTCATTTTGAGTACTAGCACAAAGAAAACACACAAAACAAAAAAAGACAAGCCAAGCAAAGTACATGAAGAAGACGACGGTAGGCAGGAGAAAAAAAGAAAGGCACGTAAACCTGAGTGCATTGACAAAAAGGAAAAAAGGCGGAGGGAGGAGCAGAACAAAAATAAGCAGCAAATGAGATTATGAAGAAACGCAGAGGAGGAACTGAGGGATTGGCACTAAAAAGAATAGTGGGAAAAAAAGAAAAAAACGAAATTAATTGACGAGGGAAAATGTAAAGCAGGATGAATACGAGAAAGGGAGTATGTAAATAGAATAAAAAATAAGTAAACGAGACCAGGAAAAGAATAAATAAAACACGTGAAAAAAACACGTTGAAGAGAACAAAAAAATGAAATGAGATAAAAAGGGAAGAGGGTATTTGGAGATAAACAGAGAAAATTAATGAAAGAAGAGAAGGAGGAGAAGGAGGAGGAGGAGGAGAAGGAGGAGGAAGAGGAGGAGGAGGAAGAGGAGGAAGAGGAGGAGGACAACGAGGAGGACCAGAAAGAGGAAGTACAGGGGACCCCCTAACCCGTGGTATATCGACAAGGGACCATTTGATTTAGTGGCTCTGGGAAGGAAGACTTAGTTGTCAATACACAGTAGTACTTTATCTTTGTTATAGGGGAAAAAATCTCCCTACGACTATAAAGATCATGTTTGCATTTTCCATTTCCAGTATTAATGCTTAAATTTTCTCTTCATATTATCTAACACTATACAATTTTATTTTTATGTTCCTTGCACTTACATACAATAATCATGAGCTGTTTCCTATGCTGTAGTGGTGTTAGTCGTGTTAGTGACAATTTCATCACCAACAGAAAACCGTAAGGCCTCTTTAATTTCCGGAGTGTTTCTAGCTTTCTTTCACGAGATAAAAAACGAAAATAAGTTCCAACAAAACTTAACTGTGTAAACCAAATAATTGATTGTTTTCTTAAACTATACATGCTTCCACTTGATTTTTTTAAGCTATAAATAACTCTAAGTATTATCTATAGAAATATAAATGATTAAATTCTACAAAACTTAATCATCTTTTCATATCTATAAAAGAATGTACATCTTTTTGCCTGTGCTACTCTATATTTTTAAATGTGCAAATGACACCAAATAACAACACAACATTTGATTCCTGTTTAAACCATGAAAAAAAACAATACAAACACAAAATATACAACGAAAACCAGAGATGAAAACCACTAACTAGAGAACAGAAAACACTGCTGAATATTCACGTTGTCACACCTTCAGAAGCGCCACTCAATCCCACGCTGATGTTCTGTTGTAAAAGGGTCGGATTCCTTTTCGCGTAATCCTTTCTGGCCGAGTCTTGCCCTTGTAGTGTTTCTTTCCACATGAGGATTACAGCGGCCAAGAAAGGCGAGGTGATTTGCATACTAAGGGAGGAAGCTTTGGGGACGTGGGTTTGGCTAATAAGTCAAAAGTGATTCAAGACGAAGGGGAAGAAGCATTTAGAGTAATGACAGGTGCTTAATGCAAAGGTAATAGCATGAGGGGGATTTAAGAGTTGCGGGAAGTGCTGAAGGGCTGCGGGAAAGTGAAAGAGAAGTGGAGAATGGTGAAGGTACAAGTTAATATTCTACTAAAAAGGAAGAATATTTTGTACCGGTTTAATTCGTTTTATGATGTATTCTAATTTAATTTCTAAGTCCTCTCTCTCTCTCTCTCTCTCTCTCTCTCTCTCTCTCTCTCTCTCTCTCTCTCTCTCTCTCTCTCTCTCTCTCTCGTGATTTCTTTCTAACATTAAAGAAATTCCTACACGATAAAAATTCTCACGCACACAAGAGCTCTTATGCGCACACACACACCCACACACACACACACACACACACACACACACACACACACACACACACACACACACACACACACACAGACATGTAAGTACTACTGTAAGTATGTTAGAGATTTTTCTGCTTATTTTTTGTATAGTTATTTTCTTCTCTTAATCATGTGTGTGTGTGTGTGTGTGTGTGTGTGTGTGTGTGTGTGTGTGTATATATATATATATATATATATATATATATATATATATATATATATATATATATATATATGCTCTCTCTCTCTCTCTCTCTCTCTCTCTCTCTCTCTCTCTCTCTCTCTCTCTCTCTCTCTCTCTCTCAAAGGATACGCATGCGTACATACACACGCTAATACGTTCACGGTTACTAATGCGTACACAAAGACTTACATCTTTCATCGAGACATTAATGAATTCCTGTGATTCTGAATTCTGTCTGTGTTAATTTTACCGTACAGGAGAGAGAGAGAGAGAGAGAGATATTTTCTTTTTTTTTTATGATTTCTTTTTTTGTATTATCTCATTATGTTAGTTCCTAAATAGTATTCTCATATGTATGTACAGAGTATATTATAGCAAATCGTATTTGTGATCTCATAGTTTAGTATAACTTATAGTATAGTTCTTGTGCAATATTTCCTTGTAATTACACTCTCCCCACTTCTTAGTTTAATTATTTTTAGTTCTTACTTTGTTTTATGTTTTTTTGCACACTTTGTTAGTTATTAAGATCTTGCCCAAAAAGCTATGCTTAATATGGGCCTTCTGCCAGTGTATACTTGTATACAGGTAGATATAATAAAGTGTTTAAAGTGTTTAAAGTGTTTAAAGTGAGAGAGAGAGAGAGAGAGAGAGAGAGAGAGAGAGAGAGAACAGAAACCCTAAGCCTCAGTCACATTTAAGAGGTAAGTGTTGCCGTGAATAAGTGGCGGAGAAAAGGGAGAGAGAGGGAAATACAGGGAGAAAGAGGGGAGAAGAAAAGATGAAAGAGGGAGAGGGAGAGGGAGAGAGAAGCACAGCAGGTGGGAGGAGACACAGACAGAAACATGGAAGGACGGAATAAGAGGGTGAGGGAGAGAGGGAGAGGGAGATAAAGGGAGAGAGAGATAAGGGGAGTGATAGCTATTACTTGACTCTCTGTAGACTCTCTTGAAAGTTCCCATTTATGGAGATGAACGTTAATTGATGGTGTGTGTGTGTGTGTGTGTGTGTGTGTGTGTGTGTGTGTGTGTGTGTGTGTGTGTGTGTGTGTGTGTGTGTGTCGTCATGTGCACTTAACGGCTAGCAATGCAATGTCGCAAAACAAGTGAGCATCAAAGCGTGTGTAAGTCATTGGAATTTATATTAATGTGTCACCATATGCGCTCTTGCATGAGAGGAAGCGAGTGAGAGGGAAAAGAGGAGAAAGCAAAGCAGAATAACAAAAGAAATAATGAGAGAAATGTCACTAAATACTCCTTCATTACACCTGTACAATGTGACCACTTAGAACACCTGTCATTATGAAAAACGAGTTAAAAAAAAAAAAAAACAGAAGCTATCAAACTAAATAGAAAAATATATAACTTCTAACTCACGATGCAATCACACACAAAAAAAAAACAAAAAAATACATCAAACCCATTACACAAATATGAGAGCGAACAAAATAGAGGTCATAATTAAAATTTACTGCCATCATCCTGAGTTCCCTTGGCTGAAAAAAAAAAAAAAAATATGAGAAAATCCAGACATCAAAGAAAATGGGCTCTAGTGTTGATGCTTGGGTGAAGATTGGAAGGGGGAGCTTCTTCATTTCGCTTCATTTAATTAATTTTATCGTAAGCTGAGGGAACTGCCAATATTAGGAAGGGGAGAGACGACGACGAGGAGGAGGACGGAAACATACGAATAGAGAGAAGGAAAGGGGATAGTGGAGGAGGGAGGGGGAGGAGAGGGATAAAATTTGAGAAAAGGAAAGGGAGATGAAGAGAAGAGGATCGTAATGAATTAATATCATATTATCATCTTACATTTGTGAATAAGAAATGCGGGAAGAGACTGACACACACACACACACACACACACAGACACACACAAAGAGAGAGAGAGAGAGAGAGAGAGAGAGAGAGAGAGAGAGAGAGAGAGAGAGAGAGAGAGAGAGAGAGAGAGAGAGAGAGAGAGAGAGAGAGAGAGAGAGAGAGAGATGATATTACGAACGTGGAATATCAACAGTACAATAATATAAATGTATATTTGAAAATATGAAGATAAAAATAAAGTGGAAAGGAAAGAGGAAACAGAAGTGCCTAAAAAAGAGTTATATAAAAAGCAAACAAAAAAAAAACTGATGGAAATGAAATGGAAGACAAATGGAAAAGGAAATTAGAAACGCAACTGGTAAAAGTCAACAATACAAAAGAAATTGAGCACACACACACAGACACACACACACACACACACACACACACACACACACACACACACACACACACACACACACACACACACACACACACACACACACACACACACACACACACACACCGAGAATGTCGACCTTTTCAGTTGATTACAACCAAAGACCAATAAGAAAGAGAAAAATAAATAACATTTGAAAACAACAAACGAGTAAAGAATAAAAAAAATAGATAAAAATCAAACAAACTTCCATACTTATATTATTTTTCGATGTGTATGGTTTTCTGCCTTTCAACAAGTTTAATGAAGTTTTCGCCTTTTTTTCTTATTTAACATTATAACCTTAATTGTTTTTTGGGGACTTTTTTTTTTTTTTTCAAACAGACACATGAAAGCATATATAAAAGAAATTGCAAAGAAAAGTCGTGGGCGAGCAATGTTCAGGATCAACATGGAACAATAATAAACATCACAACCACCAGAAACAACAAGAGCATCATCATCATCATCATCATCAATAACAACGAAAACAACAACAACAACAACAACAACAACAACAACAACAACAACAACAACAACAACAACAACAACAACGACAATAACAACAAAAACAGCAACAACAACAACACCAACAACAACAAAAGCAACAACAACAACAACAACAAGAACAACAACAAAAGCAACAACAACAACAACAACAACAACAACAACAACAACAACAACAACAACAACAACAACAAAAGCAACAACAACAGCAACAACAAAATGACTACCAAAAGCAAGAAAATCACCACCACCACCACCGCCAACAACAACAACAACGACAAGAAAAACGACAACAACAATAATCAGCGGACAACGTATCTCTTCCGGGAATGTGAAATGTCGACGAGGAATAAGGAATAAGCATACTATACACCATGAGAAGTGAAATATTGATAATCGATGTACAAATACTCCATCGATCACACGCAGGTTGCATTTATATAGGAGCCTTGAATTCTATCACCTTATGCTCTGTGATGGGCGACACTTCACTATATTTGACAGAGGCAGATTTATTTATACCTCAACTATCACTGGATCACATATAAGAGGAGCTGAGGTTCGCATGAGTTACGGTTACGGTATATTGACGGATCATGAACGTTACAAAGAGCGTAGATTCCCGCCAGTGGCATCTGGTGGTGTGGTGCTCCATCAGCCATCCTTTTAATATAACCGGCAAGCCAGCGTGTGAAGGAAAGTGGCGTGAACTTCATACACAAATATTCACCTCGTGCAATTTGTAAAAGATCTAAACTTCTATTCCTTCACACACCACACGGTAATTTTTAAACTACCAGCATAAATCACTCGAAATCCTCGATATAATCACGAAAAGAAATATAATAAAAACGCTTTACACCAGATAAAAAGAACAAAAATGAATAAATAAACAAAAAATTTTAAAGATTATATACAAAATCAAGTAAAGTTTTTTTGTTTTATTTTCATAGTGTCTGTGACTCCAAGGGGTTAAAAATAAGCACGTATGCAATATTTCTCACCTGAGATGTCAGTAAGTAGCGTGTTGAGGCAGTCACGATCCCAAATCAACCTAAGAAAATTGGGCTTTAAGGAAAAATGTCTGGCGTATTCTATTTTCACCTCCACCTGTCTTACTCCACGCCAACAAGCATGTCCTTACCTCGAATACCATTGAGGTACTAGGCTCACATGTTGGACTGGTAAGATTTAAGTGACAAGATAAAGCTGAGAGAAGAATGTCCAGTGGAATTTCTACTTTATATATACTTGCAATAAAGGAGAGCGGTAGGATGTGGCGGAGGTCAACGAATGAATCTAACATTAAAGTGTTCTTTTTTTTTCTTTTCCAGAGTGATAAATATGCGAAATGTGTGAAGGTTTCATTAAATTTTCTTCACACTTGTTGACTTACAGCTATCAGAGCTCCATTTAAAAAATGTGTATATTTAACACATGACTTTATGATTTAGATTTTTAAACAATAGTCATATATGAAAATACCAGAATTGTTAATAACACATGTCAGTTAATTACCACGAATAACAACCAATCAGATTTGTCAATAACCTCGTAATTTTTTATCTTTGAGGTACATCCTACTATGGCCACCTCTTTCATTGGAACATTGTAACGTCAGCAAGGCAAAGTGACAACCTACGTCTCATGGTATAAAGAATTCAAAAAAGGGTTGGCGCGAGTCACAGAACGAATTACGTATTCAGTAGGATTGCGTTTCCACGGAAAACTATTTCTGACCAGTTACTATGATTTGAATTTGAGATGTGGAACTGCATTCATACGTACACACACACACACACACACACACACACACACACACACACACACACACACACACACACACACACACACACACGCATTCACGCATTCACAGTCACACACACACACACACACACACACACACACACACACACACACACACACACACGCATTCTCTCTCACAGTCAGACACACACACACACACACACACACACACCGATATATCTCGGTACAGAGACATCACAGGATCCCAACAAGTATATTTCTTCTCAATCATGACTGAAATATTAATAAAAGATTGATAACACACTCAGGTCGTCCCGCGGGAGGCGTCACTTTATTGACAAACAAGTGAACAAGGCGCCACTCTCACCTGGTGAGCGTGACCATCTGGAGTTCATTGCAGCTTTGTAACAGCCACGTGTGAAACTTACAAATGCTGTCTGA
>NC_059284.1:5895249-5920249 GCF_017591435.1 Portunus trituberculatus
ATCCCGAGCGTCAGCAGTGATACCAGAGGCGGTGTGTCAGAGTGGCACCAGAAGTTGGTCTCTCTGGAGGCTGCCCGAATGTCTCCTTTCCTGTGGCAACACTGTTCATGATTAAGGCGGCATCAGCTGTGCAGTTGTTGTTGTTGGCGCACGAGAGAGAGAGAGAGAGAGAGAGAGAGAGAGAGAGAGAGAGAGAGAGAGAGAGAGAGAGAGAGAGAGAGAGAGAGAGAGAGAGAGAGAGAGACGGAGGGAGGGAGGGAGTCAGCTGATTCTACTTGGAGTCACTATGGAGATGCTGTCTTGACTGGACTCGGAGGAGGAGGAGGAAGAGGAGGAGGAGGAGGAGGAGGAGGAGGAGGAGGAGGAGGAGGAGGAGAAGGGGGAGCAGGAGTAGAGTAAGACAATACAGAAGAGGACGCTGAAGTTAAGGGAAACATCATATAAGGATTCAGGGAAGGAAGACAGGATGGACATTAAGAAGATGAGAGGATGTGGCATAAAGACGACGGAGAATGAAAAGCTGGACGTGAATCTATATTGAAGGAGAAAACAAAATTGTAAAAGAAGAAACAAAAGGAAAATAATAAACAAGAAATTCACCTAACCAAACATAAAGATATGATGAAACGAAAGAAGAATAGATAGGAAATTGGAGAAGAAAAAATATGGAAGAAGAAATTAAAGGAAACTAAAACATGAAATAGTAAATCTCTCTGACGAAACATGACAAATATCCAAAGAAAACTGAACTGAATAAAAACAAACATGGTGACAATTGTGAACAGAACAATGGTGAAAATTTCGATTAGGAAAAATTGCAAGGGAAGAATTACAGAAACAAAGATGAGTGAACAAAACTAAACAATATCGCAAAAGAAGAACAATGAGGAAATGAAGAGCAAGAAAAGGACGAGGAAGAAATAAACAGACACAGGAGAAAAGCGACGATGAAGATGACGAGAAAAAAAAAACATAAAAAGGGGAAGAGGACAATGAAAATAAAAAAAGAGATAAAAAGTAAAACAACAATGACTCGGTAAGCAAAAATGAGGAAGAAAGTGTTTTGGAAGGAACAAAACGATTTGAAAAGGACGATGATAACGAAGATGAAGACAAGAAAAAAAAATGATGAACGACATGATGCTAAGATGGCGAGGAGTAGACAAGGCAGACGAGGAAGGCCAACAAGAAGGAAGATAGGATGTGTGCCCGCAGAATGAGTGTGCTAGTTTGCTTCTCTAACTGTGCCCCGGTCTCGTTCCTACTTGTATATTGGTTCGTTAAGTTCCTCTGTTCCTCGACAAGCCTTGGCAGTGGTGCTTGTGTAATGCCTGTGTTTGCATGCCATTCTCGTGCTGGGAAAAGAGATCAGTAAGGGTGCTTGTGGCGTGTATCCTTGCTTCCTAATTAATATTCTAAAACGGATTTGTTCTCCCATTCATCAGTCATATCCATACAGGCACATATCTTCCACCATCAGCAGTAGCATTAGTAATAGTAACAGTAGCAGAAGTAGTAGTAGGGAAAACATACATTAAATATTGATGGACCAAAGGTAAATCCAGCACCTTTCATGTCACACTCCACTCAGACTCAGCATCAGTACCAAGTCCGTTCGTTAATGGCGTGTTTATGTTCCAGTTTGTGGCGACATTTTAGAGCCAGTAGAGTCCCCCTACAACGAGGCCATTAATGGGAGGGCGTCCAGCTTAATGGGATACGTGCTTTCAAGGGTGATTGTGCTGGAGAGAGAGACAGAGAGATAAGAGAGAGAGAGAGAGAGAGAGAGAGAGAGAGAGAGAGAGAGAGAGAGAGAGAGAGAGAGAGAGAGAGAGAGAGAGAGAGAGAGAGAGAGAGAGAGAGAGAGAGAGAGAGAGAGAGAGAGAGAGAGAGAGAGAGAAAGGTGGTGAAGGGAGGCAAGATGAATGGATGGAGGGAGATGGAAGCAGAAGGAACGATGGGAATAGGGGACCATTGAGGATAAATGGAGGACGCAGTGGGGGTCAGGGGAAGGGAGTCGTGGTGTAGAAGAAGAATGGAGAGGAAGGGAGGACAGAGAGAAAAAAAATAATAGAGTCAGAAACAAATATACTGGTAGACAGATGAAATCACCGCCATAGATAATAAAATAGGGGGAAATTTCGGCTATAAATCTTCTCTTACCCAGCTGTGCACACAAACACACACACACACACACACACACACACACACACACACACACACACACACACACACGCACTGACACACACACACACACACACACACACACACACACGCACGCACCCGCACACTAAGCATCTTAACTAAGCCAACAACACTATTCAGACGCCGTGCAGTCACACCCCCACCCCTTCCTCTCCCACCTGAACGCTATGCATACAAGGCAGTGCCACAGAGCCAACAAGCCTCCTTTTGATGTGCAAATACACCCTTTGCCACCTCTCCTTAAGGACAATAATCACGTCCCCGCCTTACGTCTGAGGGAAAAATTTTAGTACATGCTGGTTTTCCGGGCACGCGTGGCTCAGGTGATATAAACAGGAAATGTCGATGCTGTTCAAATTATTATTCCGGAAGGAAGCGCACTTTACAAAATTCTGTGGTAAAATTTGAGGCTGTGAAAGTTACCGTTCTTGGCATGCTCCGAGAAAAGTAGTTTAGGTTAACTTAAAGACGCAAAAAAATTGTATATATGATTTTCCCTTACGAGTATTTCACTTACTTTTAAATATCTTATGTTATGTAAAGATAGAAAAAAAAGAAATTCTCATCTAAAAGTATAATCACACGTAAGTATCTTTGAAAACAATGATACGTTTTTGAAAATGCTTTTAGAAATAAATGTTCATGGAAATCACTTCAATATTGTAAGAATAATCATATTATATTAGCAGATGCAGAATACATTAACGAAAAGCTTATTGAGTTATATCCCATTCCACTTTGTGCTGTTAATTAATTTCTTTTTCGACATTGGAGACATAGTTGCGATTTATAATGAAATTAAAAACTAACATTATTTTTTTTTTCAATCTAGTACACTAATGACCACGCGTGTTCTGATCAGTAATATACAAACGGACAGCTTAAAGTTGCAGTTAAAAGTATGACGGACGTTTTGAGTTGTAAATAACATAAGTATCAACTGCGAGTATTACTGCCTCTGTTATGAATATCTCGAAACATTGGTGTAGTTTGGATAAAAGACTTCCCTTCTTATTATTATTCATATCATTATTATCGTTATTATTATGAGTATTAATATTAGCATTAGTAATAATACTAGTAGAAGGAAAAGTAGTAGTAGTAGTAGTAGTAGTAGTGGTAGTAGCAGCAGTAGTAGCAGTAGCAGTAGTAGCAGTGGTAGTAGCAGCAGCAGCAGCAGCAGCAGCAGTGGCAGCAGCAGCAGCAGCAGTGGTGGTGGCAGTGGTGGTGGTGGTGGCAGTGGTGGCAGGTGGCAGTGGTGGCAGCAGCAGTGCAGTGGCAGTGGTGGTGCAGTGGTAGTGGTGGTGGTGGTGGTAGTGGTGCAGCAGTGGTTTAGCAGTAGTAGCAGCAGTCAGTAGCAGTAGTAGTAGTAGTAGTAGTAGTAGTAGTAGTAGTAGTAGTAGTAGTAGTAGTAGTAGTAGTAGTAGTAGTTGTAGTAGTAGCAGTTGTAGTAGTAGTAGTAGCAGTAGTTCTAGTAGTAGCAGTAGTACTAGTAGTAGTAGCAGTGGTAGCAGTAGTAGTTTTAAAAATACCAGCAAGAAAAGCAATAGCAACATTATTAGACTAAATGGGAAAAAATAAAATATTACAAGAGAAAACATTTAATGATATTATAAATTTGAAGGTGATAAAAGCGACTCCCTCTTCGGTCTCCCTTCCTTTCCCCATCACCAAGTTCCCTCCCTAAGACCTTATAACCCCCGCTGACATATTCACAAGGAAGAGAATCGAGAGATGAGGATGTGGATAGAGACATGTGGGGAAGAAAAGAAAAAAAAGGAGGGATAAACAGAAGGAAAAAGAGAGGAGAAAGGGACTCATGTGGAGAGGAGATGAGAGAGAGGAAGAAGAGAAGAGTATAAGAGGAAGCGTCTTTTCAAGCTGGGAACTCTTATGCCGTAGAGTGTGTGTGTGTGTGTGTGTGTGTGTGTGTGTGTGTGTGTGTGTGTGTGTGTGTGTGTGTGTGTGTGTGTGTGTGTGT
Source organism: Portunus trituberculatus (assembly GCF_017591435.1). Lineage (NCBI taxonomy): Eukaryota > Metazoa > Arthropoda > Malacostraca > Decapoda > Portunidae > Portunus > Portunus trituberculatus. Next base: position 5,899,436 of record NC_059284.1, read on the forward strand.
GTGTGTGTGTGTGTGTCTGTGCCTGCGTTTGTGGGTGTCTTACTTGGGAACCACGCGCCTCACATAACACATTCAAAACATGCATGCGAGCACGGAAGTCTAAATTATGTAAACAAAACATGCATACGTACTTACACACATACATTGTGCTAACGAATTACACAGACATGCCCGAGAGTAATAAATAAGAAAGAGAGAGAGAGAGAGAGAGAGAGAGAGAGAGAGAGAGAGAGAGAGAGAGAGAGAGAGAGAGAGAGAGAGAGAGAGAGAGAGAGATCAAACACATTAAACATCTTCTTCGCGAGAAAGAGTGAAAAGCTAGAAAAAAAAAAGAGACGAACAGAAACAAAACCCTTTCTTGGCACAAACCAACCAACCAACCAATGGACAAACAAAAATCTACATGTATTCCATTTTACATTTTAACTAGAACAAACTGAACTCGCTCTCACTCTCCCTCCCTCTCTCTCTCTCTCTCTCTCTCTCTCTCTCTCTCTCTCTCTCTCTCTGGAAAATGCTGGGAAGAGTAGAAACATAACAAGGTTAGTAGGAATGTGGTGGCCATCTCGCTCTCTTCGTCCCTCTAGATCAGAGACTCCAGCCCTGTTGTCACTGGCCAGCTGGATTTTGCCTCAGTTAAGATTTAGTGTGTTGTTAGTACCGCTGCAACACAAAGCCTTCTCTTTTTAATGTGTTTTCTGATTGTTTTGTTATGGTAAGTGAGAGTTTGTTAGCATTTATAACTGTGTGTGTGTGTGTGTGTGTGTGTGTGTGTGTGTGTGTGTGTGTGTGTGTGTGTGTGTGTGTGTGTGTGTGTGTGTGTGTGTGTGTGTGTGTGTGTGTGTGTGTGTGTGTGTGTGTGTGTGTGTGTGTGTGTGTGTGTGTAGGTACTTGACCGCAATTTGACAAGAATCTTATTGAAGGAAAACAGTTTTCATTAATACCTACTACGTACAATACATTCAATAACAAGTAATGCATTTACTACAGCACACATTCTATTAATAACTTACGTAAGTACAAGCAAGCCAGAGACTATTTCATATATATTATTACACTATATCTATTTTTTTCCTTGCATTTCTAACTGCAGCTGAAATTGTCCATTTGTTCGCCAGCCTGTGTGGTTGTTTGTCTGCCTGTCTCTTTGTCGCTTTGCATGTTACGTATCTGCCTTGTCTGTGACCATTTGTTTGTCAACTTTCCACGTCCCCCACTCTCTCTCTCTCTCTCTCTCTCTCTCTCTCTCTCTCTCTCTCTCTCTCTCTCTCTCTCTCTCTCTCTCTTTTCACAGCTGTCTTGGTGGATAGGGTGGGGACAAGAACGAGGAGGAGGAGGAGGAGGAGGAGAGGAGGAGGAGGAGGAGCAGGAGTGGCAGGAGGGCAAAAAGGAGTAGAAGGATGATGAAGAGTAGGCTTAGGAGGAGGAGGAGGAGGAGAAGAAGGAAGAAGCAGGAAGCAGGGAGAGTCATTGAATCATCTTGATATCATAAAATCGCCTTAACCAAACCATTAAACAACGATAAGAGATAAGGCAGTTTTTGGACGGCTGATTCTTGTTGTAGCTTTTACATCAGTAGGAGATGGTGAGGGTCCAATGTGGCTTTGTTTCGGCATCTTTTCTCCCCCTGAAGTTGTGTTGTGTCTTGGCGTGCGAGGCTTGAGGCTATTGATTCAAGGAGCGGGTATGAATGCAACGCGCGTGCTGTGGCGTGCCTGCATACTGGTATACTTCCTATGTGTTGTGTAACCCAGGGACGTGATAAGGATGCACTACGGAACTCCGGAATAGCGACACACACCCACCCACATACACACTCACGCACACGCACCTAACTATCCCCCACGCACACACACTACTAGCACCACCACCACCAACTTCGGACGTAACAGGTGAAGTTTAAGCAAGTTGGGAATTCAGACCTGATGAAATGAAGTTGGATAGTTGAGGAAGCCATGGGAGGTTGTGGAAGTCATGGAGGAAGGGAATGGAAGAGAGACACGAGGAGGTAGAAGGAAGGAAGGAAGGAAGGAAGGAAGGAGGGTAGGAAGGTGGAAAGGGGGTCGAATTGGGTCACAAATGGTCATGGCAAGTGAAAGGGACGGGATGCCTTTACATAACCTTCCATTCCCTTTCAGTTCATTAGCTCGGCAGCTTTAGAGCAAAACGAGCTGACTATGGGAGTTCGAATTAAATTTTACGTGAGTCCCAATATTTTAAAGGGAGAGGGCTGCCTTAAATTAGTGACAATAAAAGTGAAAATAATACTAAAAGTTCTTTTCATCCACAAACCTTTTAAAAGAATAACAGTAATTGTTTATTCATACACAGCTTAAAGGGGTTCGTCTCTCTCTCTCTCTCTCTCTCTCTCTCTCTCTCTCTCTCTCTCTCTCTCTCTCTCTCTCTCTCTCTCTCTCCTGCTGTGCCTCCTTCAGAAAGACAATAGTCGAGTAAGGGAGGGCGTCGTGAGAACCTTAATTGTAAAGAGAGGCGGGGGGTCGATTCCGTCCCTCTCCCTCCCCTCTATCTCCCGCTCCTCCCCTGACAACATCACCATCAGCACCGCCATCACCATCCCTCACCACCGTCACTATCGCGTCATCTCGGCTCCCTGTTCTTCTCCTAACTCAGGTAATCGATCAGAATAGAGTGAAATACAATGCATTTATATCTTCCACGATCACACTTAAACTCCAATTTCCATTCATAAGCAGTGGTTGGGGGGAAGTGCGGAGGCGGGCGGCGGAATCATGATGGAGAGAGAGGGAGAGAGAAAAGACAGAGAGGGAATGAGGAAGAAAGAGAGGGAGAGGGAGAGGGAAAGTTGGATGGATTGATGGAAGGAGGAGAAGTGAAAAGTTAGTGAAAAATGAGGAGAGTTCAAGAGTGAAGAGAGGAGGGGAGGAGAGGAAAATGAAGGGAGGAGAGAGGAAAGGCGGAGGAGTCAATTATTATAATGGTAAAATGGAGAGCGTGGCATAAAAGAGCGAAGACGGAATAAGCAGAGAGGGAAAAGGAGCGGAGTGCGAAAGAAGATAAGGAGATTACCACAGAGAAAGAAAATTCACGCAAAAACAAACAGGCAAAAACACTAAACGGAAAGGAAACAATAACCATTAAAGCCAAAAAAGAAAAAAAAAATAGATGAAAATATAAAAAAAACATCAAAGGTAAAAAAGATAAAGAAAAACACCAAATCCACGGAAGAAAATGAAGATATAAAAGCAACTCGAAAAAAATCCAAAGGAGGAAAATGGACGATAATAACATCATTAAGGACGATATGAAGGCAATAAGGACCCAGTCACGCCACTCCCGAACACACGAGGCACTCCAGAAACACGAACGATGATTAGTTCCTGAAGGCGAGAACAGGGGGCGGGGTGGGTGGGCCCCTAACGACACCAACGGCTCCTTGGGGCGTCTTACAATACCTAACAGACCCCCACGTGTCTCTAGAATACAAGGAACAATCGCCACCTTACGAAAACACACCTACACACGCACACACGCACTCACTATGGACTCTCACATATATACCCACTCCCCAGGACTCACTAAACACCTACAGGTCCTTCGCCTTCTCTGCAGGGCGCCTCAGGGTCGTCTCGCGGACCGAGTTCCCCGCGGGAGGTCTTGGATTCCCGGCAGACCCAGAACAGTAAAGTCAGTTGCCGCCTAGCACTTCTGACACTTCATTTCAGTTTTTTTTTTTTTTTTGACACATAGAGCGCGCTGTGCTCTGCCTCGGGAACAACGAAAGGAGAAGAGGGAAAGGAGGAGAGGGAAGGAAGGAGGTAAGAGACGAAGGAAGGGTAGAAAATAATAAGAGGAGGAAGAAAGGAGGATGAGGAAAGCAAGAAAGAAGAGAGTTGTATACAGTGAAAATGAGAAGGCGTAGAATGAGCAATGCAGTAGAAACCTTAGTTTACTTAGCGTGTATATAAATATTTATTTTATAGAAGACACACCAGTAGAATTAAGAAAAAAATCTAAGACTACGTGTTCAGTATTGTAGACATTAGACCACATATGAAAAAAATACACTAAAAATACTAGACGCAATAAACAAAATAATAAATAAAAACAAGGGAACTCACTGTATCTTTTTACCTAACATCGATAATTTCAACCAGTAAGATGAGCACGGCTGGAGAATGACAAGAGACATATAAAACAAACGGCAATCACGCCACATTTCATCTTATCCACTGCTCTAATAAGGCCTTGAATCGCTGGTGGACGAGCGCCAAAGTTATCAGGGACGTATTCTGAGATCAATGCCACCAGTCCGAAATATGTAGTAATGAAGAATCGCTCGCTGATCAGTCGAGGCTTCAGACCCGAGTGACTGGGGCTGACCCTCCTCCGCCTGCTGCTCCTGACGCTGAATATTCCTCCTCCAGCAGGGAATATATAAGACAATGTTAATATTACGGCAAGTTTGCTGCGCGTATGGAATAAGACACGTATAGAACCAAGTTGGGACAAAATAAGAAAAAAAAACAGCAGAGAGAGAGAGAGCGCGCACACATCTGGCCCCCGTCTTGAAAAGCTCTAATAAGCTTTCACGAGCCTTCCTTGCCTTGGGACCCTCACTATCAAAGGCGAGGACGGAAAAAAATGAGGTCTGGTTAGCAAACTTTATGCGAGTGACGCCTCCAAAGAAAATGGGACAAAGAGGAAATTTCGGTTTGAGAAAAATGGTGTTGTTTTGAAGCCCCGAGCGGGAAAAATGTGATGATGATAATAATAGGTAGGTGACAAAAAAAAAAAAAAAAAGTGATGATAATAAGAATAGGAGAAAAGTGCGAAAGAAAAGAATGAACAGTGTTATTTTGGAATCGCCGCCATTAGAGGAAAAAACAAAAGGCAACATTAACGTGAAAAATGTGCAACGAGGATTTTTCCGCTCTCTATATTTCTCTCCTTTTCTATAATCCTGTTTTCATCTACGTACTTTTATCTCTCTCTCTCTCTCTCTCTCTCTCTCTCTCTCTCTCTCTCTCTCTCTCTCTCAACCAGATCATTGGATTTTCCCTTTAATTCCTTCCATTCGTTTATTCCACCTCTTATTTTTAATCCAGCTGCTTTCATTTCCTTCAGTCTCTCATTTTCATCTTTCTTTTATTTCCATTACTAGGACTTCTCTTTCATTATGTATCTCCCCGCTAATCTCTTACCCCCCCTTTAATCTCCACCTTTCCTACTGCACCTCCTTACTCACTTACTTCATTACCTCTTACCAGTCTTGCACCTGCCATCCTCCTCCTCCTACTCCTTCCCTCCTCCTCCTCCTCCTCCTCCTCTTCTTCTTCCTCCTCCTCCTCCTCCTCCTCCTCCTCCTCCTTCTCCTCCCACACCTTCACTTCCTCAAGAGACCCACTGCTACCTGCTCATTTGAGGGATTTAATTACCAATAATTAAGTCAGAGAGAAGTTAATAGTTGAAAGTTAGCATGTGCGAGTTGTGCTGTGACTGTGATGGTGGTGGTGATGGTGGTGGTGCTGTGGTGATGGTGGTGATAGTAATGATGGTGAAAATACATGTAAATCACCTGCATTGTATCTGTTTCACATGTTCTTTTCAACACAATCATAAGAATCTTACTATTTCGACTCTCTCTCTCTCTCTCTCTCTCTCTCTCTCTCTCTCTCTCTCTCTCTCTCTCTCTCTCTCTCTCTCTTGCTCTCTTCCTCCCATGCAGCGCCATTTTTGCTTTCTTGGCGATTTCTCTAAGGTCCTGTAACCATGGGCCAGGGAGACGCGCCCCCTGTGACTGCCAGCCTGCGTGACGGGGGTGTCAAAAGGCAAGGCGAGACACGCCCTGAACACTGACAAGATATTCCGAGGCCCCGAAGAAACTGTCTGGGTCCCTGTACGTTTCCCTTCTTGTTTGCCTGTCGATTTTTCTGAATGTTCTTATGTTATTTTTTTTGTATGTGTGTGATTTGTTTATGTATTTATTTCTCCTTCTATGCCATTTGTTTATTTTTTTCTATTTATTTTTATGTGTTATACGTTTCCAAGTATTACTATTTCTTTTGTGTGTTTTCTTTTATTTGTGTTTCATAAGTTCACTTGTGCTCGAGTCATTTTTACGTATTTTTCTTATTTTAATTCCTACTTTCGTTTAATTTATCTTTTACGTAAGCGAAATTGAAAATGAGACTAAATATGAACACTTACAAGATTTTTACATGATTTCGTTTTCTGTGTTTCTCTCTCTCTCTCTCTCTCTCTCTCTCTCTCTCTCTCTCTCTCTCTCTCTCTCTCTCTCTCTCTCTCTCTCTCTCTCGTCTGCCATTATTTATCTGGTCTTTATCTGTTTACTTGGTAAGTCTCTAAACTCAGAGAAAAATTAAATGGTTTCAGAATTTCTCAGTGCAATTTTTCTTTCAATATATCGGTCTTCACCTTTCACTATTTTCCCCCTCCTCTAAATTTTACCAGCATGGTTTTCTCTCTACATTCGTTATCCATTCACCTGCTGTGTTTGTTAAGTGAATTCTTGTTGTCTCTATTTCCTATCTTCCTCTTTGTCTTTTAAACGTTACCCTTTCCTAGAATAAAGGATGTACAATTTTCTCTCTATTCTTTGCTTATTATTTTTACTCTTTTCTTTTCATCTTCGCGTCCAACTGAAAATCTTCCCTAGTGTTTCTTCGAACGCTTCATTGCCTTGGATTATTCCGCCGTCATCACCTTTCCTGTGTGTTCATGCATGCGGTTCCTCATGATCTGCCAGGTCTTAGTTTAAATCCCCTTTTGTTTTCATTTCTTGCATCATCTTATGAATAGACAAGGCAAAATAAAGTCGTTGTTGATTTCACACTTCGTTTTCTATTGTTGGAATATGTGTTTTCTTATTTTATAAGAGAGTTTAGAGCTTTGTTCTTTGTATTGAAGCTTTCTTTACAACTTCTGAAACAGGTACCAAAAATGTTCTCCACGGCTTCAGAATCTTTTTCTTCCTTTTTCATCCTCAAGAGCGTTTTCATTTTTTTGCTTCGTTTCCACCTTCCTAGAATAGTGTTCATAGGAGGCAAGCAACAAAAGAGCTCAGACTTTAAATTCCTTTTCCTCACGTTCTTCTTATTTTTATCCTTCACCGCGACCCGAAAGAATTCTCTGATAATTATAACTTGTGTCTCATTGAGGAATAAAAATGATTAAGAGTCAATAATCGTGTTTATACCGAAGATCGTAACCTTTGAAAACAATTGTCAAGGCACTCAATTTCACCATTATTTTACATCTACACTATTTTTCTTATTTTTACCTTGAATTGGTTGTGGATTATTTTCGCCGATGAAGATGATAATGATGAAGATGATGATGACATTCATTTTCAGTCACAAACGTTAACTTTAAATTCTCTCTCTCTCTCTCTCTCTCTCTCTCTCTCTCTAAGCTTCCATATTACACAGTTTTTACCTTAGCGTTCTTTTTTTCCACTTTTTTCATTAGTCAGGATTTTCATCACAAGGATTCGGATTAATCTCACAGCCTCACCCCTTTCAAGACTTTCTCCTTTGTCCATGTCATTCCCCCTTCGTCTCCAGTTCTTTCCTCTTTCCTTCCCCTTCCTTCCTCTTCCTTCCCTTCCAAGTGAGAAAGAATGAACGCAAACAAACAATATTCTCACAGCCATGTAAGTAAACACAACTACACACGTTTACAAAAATTAAAACAATGGTTCTCTCTCTCTCTCTCTCTCTCTCTCTCTCTCTCTCTCTCTCTCTCTCTCTCTCTCTCTCTCTCTCTGCCTTCTTCTCCCACAATTTCCAATCCGAATCTTTGAAACTGATAGGCAAATATATGTGAAAACAGGAATAAAAAGAAAACTGAAGCTAAAATACTAAAGATTCACGGAACTGATCTAAATATAAATTAAATAAAATAAAAATTAAAATATAAATAAAATAGAATAAGAAGGGAATCAGAGGCACATTATAAGACAGATAACGAACACTGGAAGATATAGAGATACCTAAAATGTACAGATGTTTCCCTGAGGTCTAGTCTGTGTATTACGAAAATGTGTGTGTGGTACGTATGTTGTTCTCGCACATTTCTCGTAAATATAGGCAGAAAATTACGCGTTAATTATACGAAAAACAGATTTATATTCACAGTCAAAACGATCTCTCTCTCTCTCTCTCTCTCTCTCTCTCTCTCTCTCTCTCTCTCTCTCAGATGTTTAAGTTAACCATATTAAGCTGCATTTTCTATAAGAAACCCAGATCCCATTTTCTCCGAAAGTCTAGTGAATGGGATACTAAAACTTCTTCCGTCGCCCTGCAAAAATAACACATTTTATATCAAAGGAGTGCGATTACTGGACGTGTAATCGACAGCACAGAACATTAATAACTACCCTGAGTTATTATTGTCTTTTATTACGCAGAAAATGAGCGTTTGATGATCCAGCGACTCTCGAATGGTATTAAAATATTCGACAACAACATACATCGTTTGCACCGTGACACGAGATTCAGTGACACTCTATTATCTGATGTAACACTCGTGTGTGTGTGTGTGTGTGTGTGTGTGCATTTATGTGTGTGTTTTCTAAAGCTTATATATCACTATTCTGATAGCACAAAGGGTCATAGGTACGTACACCAGAGACATTTTTTTTACTATTCGCTGTGAAAGGGGAGATAAGATATAAATGGCGAGGGTTTCACAAAAGGCGGCAGTGCTGAAAGTCATCCATTACCCTCGCAAATCAAAATCAATCTCACAAAACAATAATCTCATGCTTAAATCACATATCATATTTGATCGATGCTAGGGATTCAACACACACACACACACCCACCATCACTTCCAAACCAGCACCACAAGACACGCCACAACAATACTGCTTACCACATTATCTACCCTTCACCGCCCCCCCCCCTTGATCCTCCCCAAGGGCTCAGCACAGCACTCGGCAGACGCGCCGCCGCCGATTCCGAGGGATTGTTCGCGCCGCAGCTCACGCTCTAATGAGATAAATCGCACACGTCACGCTCCCCTGAACGCAAATTTGAAAGCAATGAATAAATCAACGAGAAGAGTTAATGAGAGGTGAAATGACCTGAAGGGAGTAGAGTCTCTCTCTCTCTCTCTCTCTCTCTCTCTCTCTCTCTCTCTCTCTCTCTCTCTCTCTCTCTCTCTCTCCCAGGGTCGTAAACTCGCCGGGGTGGACACAAAGGTGGAAGGCAAGCCATGACGTGGCTGGTGACCAATAGCAAAGCCGGATTGTCCCCCGTCACGTGGGCCTTTTAGCCAATGAGGGACGAGCATTCGGCCCCCGAGCACCCTCTTCCTAGACCCACCAAATGTACCCACTTGTTCCACTTTTGCCCACATACGAGAGAGATGCCATCCACTTAGGGGAAAATGCGCCCTTCCACCTCTTACCTAAACGAAATCTTGACGGTAATGGAGCCGTATGTGTGTGTGTGTGTGTGTGTGTGTGTGTGTGTGTGTGTGTGTGTGTGTGTGTGTGTGTGTGTGTGTGTGTGTGTGTGTGTGTGTGTGTGTGTGTGTGTGTGTGTGTGTGTGTGTGTGTGTGTGTGTGTGTGTGTGTGTGTGTGTGTGTGTGTGTGTGTGTGTGTGTGTGTGTGTGTGTGTGTGTGTGTGTGTGTGTGTGTGTGTGTGTGTGTGTGTGTGTATCTGCGTATATATATATATATATATATATATATATATATATATATATATATATATATATATATATATATATATATATATATATATATAGCACCTTGATATTTTCATTATAATATCATATGAGTCAATTACATAATAAAAGCCTGTACAAAATTAATTCTATAAAAAATAAGGCAACCTTCCCCCCTTTCCCAAGGCTGCAGACAGTTGGCGTTGTTATTGTAGCGGTGGAGACAAGTAAGCTTCTGCCATAAAACCCTTCACCACAAGAATGGGGAAAATATGTAAAAATAAATCCCCTAACACCCCCCAAATCAATACTAATGTTGTTCTATGAATCGGCAGCAACAAAGGAAAGAGTACAGAGTAAAGAGGAGTAAGTGAATCGATAACTGATGACAATGGCGTTTCAGTATTTGAGTTAAAGTTATTTGCATGTATGGTTCATTGGTGAGGTATACTTATTAGTCCAGCTTTCAGGGCGACGGCACACGCACACGCACACACACACACACACACACACACACACACACACACACACACGAGCGTTCTATCCTGTTAACATTTCCCTCCCTCGTCTCTATTAATCTTATACATTCCTTAATTGTAATAAAATTCCAATAACCAGCGACGTTAATAGCTCTTGTGTACGAATAAATTACACATTTTTCCCTGGTAATGGCGAAGAGTATATGTCCCGTGTTACTATTATTATTACTAAGATTATTATTATTATTATTATTATTATTATTATTATTATTATTATTATTATTATCATTATTATTATCATTATTGTTATATATACTACTACTATTAATATCTTTATCAATACTATTATTATCATTTTATTTTTATTCTTCTTCTTCTTCTTATTATTATTATTATTATTATTATTATTATTATTATTATTATTATTATTATTATTATTATTATTATTATTATTATTATTATTATTATTATTATTATTATTATTACTTTTATTATTATTATTTTATTATTATTACCATTATCATCATTATTATTGTTATTACTTCCACTACTACTACTACTACTACTGCAATAGTACAATCACTACTGGTATGTAGGAGTAATTAGCCAGGCCGAGGTAAGCTAAAGTTAACAAAAATTACACTTGTAATCAATTATATTTATTATTGTTGTTGTTGTTGTTGTTGTTGTTGTTGTTGTTGTTGTTGTTCTATAATAATAACAACAACAATAATAATAATAATAATAATAATAATAATAATAATAATAATAATAATAATAATAATAATAATAATAATAATAATAATAATAATAATAACAAAATAAAATAAAATAATAATAAAATGATTATTATTAATATTATTGTTATTATTATTATTATTATTATTATCATTATTATTATTAACATTATGGTTATTATTATTATTATTATTATTATTAGTAGTAGTAGTAGTAGTAGTAGTAGTAGTAGTAGTAGTAGTAGTAGTAGTAGTAGTAGTAGTAGTAGTAGTAGTAGTAGTAGTAGTGGCAGTTGTAGTAGTGGTAGTGTAGTAGTAGCAGTGGTAGTAGTAGAAGTAGCAGCAGCAGTAGTAGCAGTAATAGTAATAGCAGTAGAAATAGTAGTAGTAGTAGTAGTAGTAGTAGTAGTAGTAGTAGTAGTAGTAGTAGTAGTAGTAGTAGTAGTAGTAGTAGTATTGCCATCATTATTATTACTGTCGTTATTACCATTTCCTACCGGTGTGCATGTATAAACCACTCCAAAATAAGGCAAAATCAACCAAAAATTATCACCTTTAACCGAAAATCCTTCCTGATAATCCCATGTTTTGGGTCGATTTGGGATTTCATAATGAGATTCGATCCTTTTTTTCCCCTCTACATGGTGTCTAATTAACGAAGCTTCCCCTCCACCACACTCAGTAATTAACGACAGCAAGGCTTTTTTTTGAGTGGCGCGTCGACGACCTTACTTTTCGCTAATACTTTCCTCTGCTTCCTCGTCTTCCCCGCGGTTGATTAATTAGTTTATGCGAGAAGAAGATTGATTGTGGTGTTAATTAGCTGCAGTTATTTACGCCAAAATACCCCGAGGAGCTTGTTTGGCCTCACTTTCCCAGAGACAAACGTAATACATTCCGTTGCTAATTAGCGAAAAATAAACAAAGAAGAGAAAATTATATGGTATATTAAAGGCATAGACACGAAAAAGTTAAGAAAATAAGGGAAGGAAGTGTTAAAGTAAAAAGTGAGTATGAAAGAATGAAGGAAGGAACAAAATAGAAAGCTATCTAGACACAATGTAAATAGATTATAGGAGATAGGATGATAATTGGTGGAAAGGTAAATAAAAGAATAACAAATATACGGAAAAGTTAACAAATGTAATGAAAACAAAAGAGAGAGAGAGAGAGAGAGAGAGAGAGAGAGAGAGAGAGAGAGAGAGAGAGAGAGAGAGAGAGAGAGAGAGAGAGAGCGAGGCAAAATAAATGACGAGTCAAGGAAATTAGGGAAAAAAAAGGTAACGAGGAAAAAAATAAAAAATAAAGCAGGTCAGTAAAAAATTAAACCAACCTTCACGACAATAACGAAGACAAATAAAAGAGAGTACGACTAGAATAATAAACAAAACAACTCGGCCAACAGGGAGAAAACGTGGAGAAAAGGCAGGGAAACGTCATCAAGTAGTGTAGGAGGACCATTAATCCACGTCAGGTCAAAGCAGGTCACGTCAAGGGGTCATATCACATAACACACTACAGACATCTGGACCAGACAACCACCACCACCACTACTACCAGAGAGAGAGAGAGAGAAAGAGAGAGAGAGAGGATGAGGTTTGGGGGTCGGGGCAGGTCACGTACTTGCTGACCATCAACTCCAATCACGCTGAGTTAGGTCATCTTAGGATTCTGGGTTAGAGGGGAGAGTGAGGGGGGCGAGAAATGGGGTCGTGTAGCGTTCGTTCAGTGTGGTGTAAGTCTCCCCCAGTCAAGCTTCTATTTACGTTCCTTAATTCGCTAAACTCACCCTCAGGGCAGTTGGCGAGGATCCTAGGTACGCTCACTGTCTGTTTCGTCCGGGGGTCTTGTAGTCAATTCTCCTAATGCTCACGGTCTCACGTCTCTGTGGTTAGGCTTGTGTTTTTATTCCCAAGGTCTGGCTGGCTTCCCTTCCCTCTTGTCTGTTTGGGTTCAGGTTGTGCGGAGGGTTTAGTGAGTGTAGTAGCAAGTTGCTGTTGGGGGAAGAAGAAGAAGAAGAAGAAGAAGAAGAAGAAGAAGAAGAAGAAGAAGAAGAAGAAGAAGAAGAAGAAGAAGAAGAAGAAGAAGAAGAAGAAGAAGAAGAAGAAGAAGAAGAAGAAGAAGAAGAAGAAGAAGAAGAAGAAGAAGAAGAAGAAAAAGAAGAAGAAGAAGAAGAAGAAGAAGAAGAAGAAGAAGAAGAAGAAGAAGAAGAAGAAGAAGAAGAAGAAGAAGAGAGAGAGAGAGAGAGAGAGAGAGAGAGAGAGAGAGAGAGAGAGAGAGAGAGAGAGAGAGGAGAGAGGAGAAAGAGGAGGAGGAGGAGGAGAAAGAGGAGGAGGAGGAGGAGGAGGAGAGGAGGAGGAGGAAGGAGTAAGGAGGAGGAGGAGGAGGAGGAGGAGGAGGAGGAGGAGGAGGAGGAAGTAGTAGTTGCAGTAGTATTAGTAGTCAAAGGAGCAGCAGCAGCAGCATCAGTAGTAGCAGCAGCAGCAAAAGCAACACCAGAAGTAGTAGTTGTAGTAGTGGTAGAAGTAGCAGCAGCAGCAGCAGTAATAGCAGTAATAGCAGTAGTAGTAATAGTAGTAGTAGTAGAAGTAGCAGCAGCAGAATAACAGAACAACACACCATATACACGTAATCATAATTGTTTTCATCCTTGCGTCCTATTATCTCGTTACAGGTACAGAGAGTTTACGTGTCTGTCTCCCTCTCTGTCTCTCTCTCTCTCTCTCAGTCTAAGGGGGGACTTCTATAACCCATTGTTTTCGAACCTGCAGCACATGTGAGACATCCAAACAATGTTCATACCGGTGAAAGTATTTACTTGCCCGACCAACTTTGCCATCAGATCAATAGAGAGAGCACCAGCCTTCACCGGTATTAAAGTGAACAGCGCAGACAAGGCGGAAATTTGAGGAAACACGCACCTCTACTATGAAATAACATATAATCGATGTTTATAACACAAAAAATCACACATTTTCTTCTAAGATTACGCGAAGGAGTGTCACATGGGAAGTGTTATAAGTAGGAAATATGTTCATTATTAGGCTTTATATGAGGAAGTGGAAGTCTTGTAGAGTAATCATGGTTTCCTGTGAGCTAACGAGTTCAGAAGTTAAGTGTAGAAAAAGGATTTTTTTCAGGTGTTACAAGTCTCTTGTCTCTCGGTTGTTTGAGTCTATGTATGAGTCATTATTAGAGATAGGAAGGGATACACTGGGAACTTAATGTAACGGATTAAAAAAATCAAGTCATTAGAAAACTTTAAAAGAAGATTAGCTGGATTTATGGACGGGTATCATAGGTGAAACTATCTATATATTCCATACATTGACTGTCACATGCAGGCCTAATGATTTCTTGCAGCTTTTTTTTTTTTAGTATACATATATATATATATATATATATATATATATATATATATATATATATATATATATATATATATATATATATATATATATATATATATATATATATATATATATATATATATATATATATATATATATATATATATATATATATATATATATATATATATATATATATATATATATATATATATATATATATATATATATATATATATATATATATATATATATATATATATATATATATGAAATACGTTACAACATAATATTACGAGCCAGCTGTCAATATTTACAATTTCTAAGTAAATTATTGTGCAGAGTTAACATAAGTAGTACCTTACCCAAGATTCCACTCTGAGTTTGGCACTATGAACAAGGAATTTATTTATACATACTATCTTCATCCCATCCCTTTTAAGTTATCAAAACTCGACCACGTTATTAATGAGGAATCATCATAAATGGTTCATCGCCTTTATGAAGCTCTTCCAACTCTGCACGCATTTACTAACAGAGCAACTGTAATGCTCAAAATATTTGCCTATCATAATTCAGAAATTTCTCACATCAGCTTTAAACACACCAATACTCTATTCACAGCTCCTATAACTCACCACAGCACATCTATATACCTCAAGATTTCGGTCAGGACCAGCTAAAACAATCCAGTGTCGTCTTCTGTCTGTCTCTCTCCCCGCCTCCCCTTATCATCAGGGCTGCCAGCTGAATCACTAAGCGCCAATGCCTCATATCAGGGATTCCAGCCACGGCATCATAATAGAATAAGGGTTGGGAAACCTGCCGTGTGATCCAAATCTAACTCCGGCAAATCACCGAATACAAGAGAGACTTTGTGTAGTAACTAATGAAAGTGGTGGGAATCTACTTGACCGGAAAGGGAATACACGAGAATAAACAGCAGCTCACCGAGTGGCCCTTACGAGGCCTTTTGTCGTAAGAAATACACGATGGTTAAGTGAAATTGTTTGGGTAATTATGTTTACTCAACAAATCTGTGACGGTCTTAATTTAATTATTTTACAGACATTGCCAACTAGACAATATTACCTACCATACATTTCAGCGGTGGACAAACCATAAATTACGAACGGATGTTCAAGGTAGTGTGTTGAAATATCATACTCATCCAATGATTCGTTTGGGAGATATCTGCAAAAAACACCGTTTGTCCACCGCTGAAATGTATAGTAGTCTCTGTTTGGCGACACCTATCAAACAGACATACACGTCAATTAACATTTTCACAAGTTCCACTACTGACGGAAGTAGATAAAAAACACAGTAATGGATATTTAACTCGATGTGAACAACCCTCATTCCATCCCCTACTACCACCCCCCTTCCACACCACCACCACATTCACCACCCCATCGCCTACATTCCATCCCTGCCAACACCCAGTCCACATACCCTCCACCAACATCAAGGAAGCAACACCAATACCCCATCCACTCTCCCTCCACCTTCCATCCATCCACCCCAGCAAAAACCTTACTAACCGCTGCTGCCTGAACCATACATGCAACGCAAAATGCACATAACACAGATATATATATATATATATATATATATATATATATATATATATATATATATATATATATATATATATATATATATATATATATTATGCATCTCCATCTGTATGGCATGTCAAACATTTCACATTAACTTATATATTATTTGGTACTTGTGATAGCTAATAATTGACAAAAGGGCATCCATTCTTATCTCGTCCTCAGCTAGCCTCTTCACCGACCGCGGCCCACTAAACCATCAGAAGACTAAACAAATATACATATATATATATATATATATATATATATATATATATATATATATATATATATATATATATATATATATATATATATATATATATATCCTTCAGCTTTCTAGCCCATCTCACATCAAGACAAATATCACGCATACATCAATACAACAAAACAAATTTCTAAAAAGTTAGATGTAACTACCGAACGACAGACACCACTCCTCACCACCCCCATGAGCACATCACTAGGCCACTATGCGCCAACTGGATCACAATCTGCCAATCAACAAGAAATATGGCGCAGTACATTAAAATACACACTTTAACCTTCTTACTCATCAGAATCAGTCATTCATGCACACTATGACATCAATATACACGTGTACATTACCTGAGAAAGCAATGAAGGGATGAATAAGGGAGAACTGCCAACGGGGTACGTGCGGCGCAGCAGATTGCTCTCACGCCACATGGCCCACCAACGCAAGACCCTCTCAGTAACAGAGGGTGCACGCAGGAGGGAGCAAGTGTGTCTTTTTTTTATGAATTTCTCCAGTTGTTCTTCCTCCAAAGTGATTTGACTGTGTCCAAAGAAGGTGAGATACACCATCACCAATATGAATTAAGTAAATACCCCTTGATATCACTTATAACTGTTAGAAATGTCTAGTAATATATGAAAGTTCCTTCACTCCGCTCTCTGGTATTGTTGTCAACTCTTGAGTTCCAAGTTCTCCTGTTATCTTTGTTATTTTTTTTTGTTATTAGACGTCTTGTATTGATGCACATGTCTTGGTATTTTTTTCTGACTGTGGTTGTTGTTTGTGGGAGTTATACACTGTGTTCAGTAGATTTGTCTGTTATGTTAATCTGTGTGGTGAAATGAGCTAGTGTTGCCGACTATGGCGGCGGATGGAGCCAACAGACATGTAAAAAGTAACGGTAATAGTTGGTATTTAATTTTTTAAAGTTGAAAGCGCTTAAGCTATTTTTTTTTTTTTATTATTTCAGTTGTTCAGCTGGTATTACATTGCACACATATTCCAAAGAGAGAGAGAGAGAGAGAGAGAGAGAGGTGGGATGGGTGGGATGGACGGACGAACGACGGCAGACAAACAGACAAACCAACATTGCATATACGTAACCCATTATTGTTTGATCCTTGTGTTTCAGTGTATTCTGTTAGCTATAGCATACCTGGCTGTGTGTATTGCTGAACATGTTCCGGAACTGAATAACGAGAGAGCTAACCCATTATAATTATCTCATTTTCAGGTGCAAGATCAATGTATAGAAAGGAGAAAGGTGTATACCTCTTGGCCGCCAACACCATGCTGTGATTACGTGAGTGTGGAAAGACGTTTGTATCACTTGTAGTGTAATTAATTATGCTTGCTGATAGTGTAAAGGCTGAGACGACTCGCCACCTATATTTTATTATTGTATTACTGTCATATCATCGTCATTAACATTGTTGTATACTGAGCATATTGCATTTCCAAGGACACTGTTCTAATAACGTAGAAAATGAGTATCAAATTTGTAACTGATCATTAACTTAAGTGACGGGTGTTACATTACTTCATTCGTATTAAATATAGATTAGTGATGTATCGGAGGTCAAATTTCGTGGCTCCGCGGAGGCGGAGGCGGAGGCGGAGGTCAGTTTCTCAAAAAATGCGGATGCGGATGTAGTTGCGGAGGTTATGGAATAGTTTTTTGCGGAGGCGGAGGCGGAGGCGGAGGTTGTTGCCTACACCTCCGCGGAGGCGGAGGCGGAGGCGGAGGCGGAACAGATTTTTTTTTTACCCATTTACAGTACCGGTACTGCGTCGACAATAAACTCCTGTTACTCCTTTCCCTCACTCAAATTTGGGTACAATAGGAGATAGTAATCAAGTTTTGGCAGTGTCAATGTAAAATCTTAATATTCCCGGTGAATTATTCATGGATAACTATAGTGGAGTACTATAGTTACAGGACTGTAATTGTGACTGCAGCAATCGGCTGAAGGCTAGGCTTTTTCTTTTTCATAGACTGTAGAGTACATAGGCCTTCCTCTGTCATTGCTCCACTTTCTAGTGTTTTATTTAGCATACTACTTAATTATTTCTGGCACTGATAATCAGCAGTAACTTTGGGGTCACTGGGGTGGCACTGGCGGCAGATAGCGAGACGTGTCAGACGTCTCAGACGATGTCAAAAGTGTTTTATCCTTCAGGTATAATCAGGATCTAATGCTAAATCTTTAAAATAAAAAAAATGAATTCATAATGGATAGAAATATTCAACTTAGTATCTATAACTTAATAATTCGGATGCAGCAACCAATGAAAAGAGGAATCATACGTCTGGCAGTGTGCGAGATTAGCTGTGGGTGGGGTGCATGAGATGAGAGCCGTATACGCGTATGTTTCACGTTCAGACGCGGTCAGAGAGGCCATATGTGCGTACTGCGTACTACAGTTGCATGTTACTGTTACGCCGTAATGAAACAAACATCTTACTATATTTTGGGGTGCAACTGTGTGCCGAAAAATACAGGTACCGGTAAACATCCGCGCCTCCGCAGTTTTAAATTGCGGAGGCGGAGGCGGAGGCGGAGGTCTCATTTTCTGAAAATGCGGAGGCGGAGGCGGAGGCGGAGGTCTCATTATCTGAAAATGCGGAGGCGGAGGCGGAGGCGGAGGTTAATTAAACGCGGAGGATCCGCGGAGGCGGAGGCGGAGGCGGATATCCGATACATCACTAATATAGATTACTCTTGTGTTAAAGAATTGCAGCATTGTTACGTTTCTATTTTTCTCGTTATTTCTTTAAGTTAGATGTGCCTTTACTCTTGTACAGATTGCCACTCAGTCACTAGCGAGGAATCAGTCTTCACTTCATCGCGTCTCCATCTTAATGACTCTCAATATCTCAATGATATCTTTGGTCGCCGCTTCCACACTCATGTTCTTGTGAGTGTCGCCTGAGTGTCTCCCACGCCGCTACTTGGAACACTTGATGTAGATTTCGTCGCTAAGTTTCCTACATGCACGGTTTCCTTCAGTGAAATACCAGTGCGATAGCGTTACACATCTCTTATCGCTTACTGATAACAATGAATACTGTCAGATTTCACGTCCATTATTATTTGAGTGGCGGAAAGTTTGTTCTTGCCCGTATTGATTTCTTCCGAAAGCAATACTGAGAATTTTTTTTTATTTCTATCCTCTTGTTGAAACGACCTGGAAGCAATCATGGCCAAAAAAAAGTTATTTCATTTGGTAGGAGAGAATTAAACAATACTATCAATAAAACTTTTAGATTCTAATGACAAAGAAAAGCATCGCTTATCACGACCAAACATCATCCCCTGAATCAGAAAAGTATTGATTTGATCAATGTGTGATAAGGAATAATACTGCCATGCGGGCTGCGACACTTACCTAAGGAAATGAAATATCGAGTAAGTGACGTCCTAAGCGAGGCACTCACCACCGGCGTCATTCTGTTCACCGAGGCGAATAAGTGTTTGAGGCCACAGCAGCACATTAGCTATTAAAATTAATAAAGGCTCAGTTAACAGTAATAGTTGTAGTGGTAGTATTCTAAATGTACGATATATTAATTGATTACCGAGCTTGACTTTCATAACACAAAGGAACGCAGCGGAAGAGAAAAAAAAAAAAAACACTACCACACCTCTTCACTGACATCAGGCAACGCTCTCACGTCTACAGTATGAAATATAGGATAGCAAAGGCAAAGGCTCCTCTCCACTTACGAACCCACTCAGCAATAGAGGATGTAGCTGAAAAATGTAAATAAAACACGAAACCTCAGCACCAGACAATTACAAAAAACTAAATATCGATGTGCAGTATACATATGGTAACTCAGAGAATTATTTGTTTTATTCAATTTTTATTCACATTTTTTTCACTATTTTTATTATATAAATCAAGTGAATCGATGTCTTCAGAATATTAATGTGGCCAAGGTAGAATGTTGACGTGGACTTCAAACAGAATATTTACTTACCAAATGCATATGACTGGTCGAAAAAAATAATGAGAGAAAAATTATGCCAACTAAAAGAGCGAAATTCTCAGATGTGAGTGTAGTTAATTACGTATGAATCAATATCCCATGGGAGAGAGAGAGAGAGAGAGAGAGAGAGAGAGAGAGAGAGAGATTTCGCACAATATCGGAAGTGGATGAGATGTGTTTGAGAATCCATGGCGGGAGGTGGAGAAGAAGCGTCATCTCACCTGCTTCACTAATGACTTGAACCTCAGGTGTGTAGAGAGCAACAGGTGCAGGGCGTCGTATTATCTGACGCGGCAACAGGTGGACACTACTACACCTGCCGCTCAGGGACATTAAGGGGCGTGAGGAGCCGATCCCTAAGGAGACACAAAGGGACGCATGCTAAGAGAGAGTAGGAGAGAGAGAGAGAGAGAGAGAGAGGGAGAGGGAGAGGGAGAGGAAGTGAGTGACTGTGAGTGTGTGTGTGTGTGTGTGTGTGTGTGTGTGTGTGTGTGTGTGTGTGTGTGTGTGTGTGTGTGTGTCTGTGTCTGTGTCTGTGGCGGTTTTTTTTTTAAGTGCTTACGTGTCAGGCTTTGTTTCCTTTCTCTCTCTCTCTCTCTCTCTCTCTCTCTCTCTCTCTCTCTCTCTCTCTCTCTCTCTCTCTCTCTCTCTCTCTCTCTCTCTCTCTCTCTCTCTCTCTCTCTCTCTCTCTCTCTCTCTCTCTCTCTCTCTCTCTCTC
>NC_059284.1:5925249-5940249 GCF_017591435.1 Portunus trituberculatus
AGAAATTCAAATATAATGAAGAAGAATGGAGAAAGTTAATCTTAAATAGAACCTCCTTCCAATTACTTAGTTTTTTTGTTTCGTTGTGTTTTTACTGACCTGTTCTTTACGATGATATTTGAAGTTCAGGGGAGCATCGGATACTTTCATGGATATGTAAGGTCATTGTTCGATTCTAGTGCTGTGACCGAAGGCACTGGGATGGTTTCTTTATTTTTCATGTTACTATATAAAGATGTTAGCGTGCCCTTTCATGCAGTGACATTTAATACTTTCATTAGTGTGTTATGTCGTGGATTGATAATAGATAGAATTTTACTTTGGAATATCCGGTAGCATTACTCTGATATATATGCATTTTTTAGTTTCTAGTGATTTTAAATTTACTGGTATGTACAGGATAATTTTTTTCTGCATTAATTACATAGAATATTAATGATCAGGCTTGACATATTTCTGTAAGTTGATATCTTATTACGTAAATACTTTCCTCGCGCTAAAAAGGGGGATTCGTTTTATTGCACTGAGCAGGCTGGCAGAAATATTCATAAAAAAAACTCCAGCATTTGCAAATTAATTTATAACTACTCCTCACATTTTCTATTGCCGAGTAACGTAGTGAGTGTTGAAAATAACTTGAATCTCCTACCGCTTCGCCCTTGCGTCCCTCCTCCCTTACCTGTTCGGTTTGTGTCCAGGTAACTAACGCATGAGGCAGGTGTGTCCGCAAGGGTAAGGGAGGGGAGGATGTATTGGGTCAAAGGTTACAGGTCACATATGAAGTGCGGCTTATTTTGGTTTTATTTTCCGTCCAACAGTTTGATTTTAAGGAGATTGAAATGAGTGAGTTTATGATGAAGAGAAAAATGTTGAGATAATAGAGGAAATCGGTTGGAAAGGAAGCATTATTGTTCCATAGAAGATCCTTTTCATAATGTCTACTCGTTGTTTCTTGTATCTTTGTCGAATGTGATTTCAAATTTACATATTATAATTTTCCTCTGTACATGTGCATTTTAGTTGAGATGTAATTTTGTGCAAGAATTACTTTAATTTTCAACTGCGCGTGTTTGCCTGTGTTATATGATCCCGTGAGATAATTAAATAAATAAGAGAACTGTAAAAATTTATAGGACTGTCTAAAGAAACGCAGCGTACGTGAAACTTAACAACTTATGAACCTTTATTAAATCATGGCTATTTCAGGAACGTTTCTCCTCTTAATCCCTAAATAATGTGCTCACCGTATGAGCCTAATGACTCTAACTTAATTTCATACCAGAAACATAATTAATTTAGATAATACACTTACCGGTCCCCCTCCCCCTCAGCAACTCCTACACTGCTGTATGTCGGTTCCCGGCTCATCACTATGCAAATTTGTTTAAGGCTTATGTGAGATGATAGCGTGAGGGGGAAGGAGGACGGGGAAGGGAAGAGGAGAGATGGGAGAAAGGCACCAGATGATGGGGAGTCAGGGAAGAAGGGATGAGAGAAGCTCCATGGGGGAAATAATGGGTGGGACATGGGAGTAAAGTAACAAAAATGATGAAAAGTTGAAGGAAATTGAAGAAAAAGAAATAGAAATAATACATAATCAAATTACTCATTACCCTACGGAGGTTATGAAATAAACGACAATTAATTTATTTTAAGCGATTAGTTAAATATAATCCAGTACTTTTCTCGAATGTTATTTAATACTGCTGTGTTGGCGTATTATTGTAGTAATTGAAATATAAGTGTGTTCGTTGAAATAATTTTGCTTATAGGGAAGTTCTCCTAATACTTCTGAAATCCGTGGAAAAAGAACATCGGATAAAGATCTTTCAATACGATGGCATAAAAAAAAAATCAAAGTAAACCTGAAAATTTATATGGCAAAAATGAAAAAGGAAAAGAAAATATGCGTAAAAATTGAGGACAAATGTAGCAGGCAAGCATTTACTTCCTAGGCAGAAAAATGCTAAATTATTCCAGTCGGATAATTTTTCACTTCCACAAAAAAGAGTAAAAAAAATACTTCGACGCCTAAGCAATTAACAATGGAAATAACTCAGGTGACCTCGTGGTTATTATTGTTATCAGGAATGTAAGTTATGGCGAGGGGTGACTTACCTGTATATCAATCAAAGGGGGTGAAGGGAGGGAGAGGCGGTGAGTAATTCTGTGCCATCCATCTACCAGCGGGAAATCAATAGGAAATAATGACTCAGGTTATTATACATGCAGGGAATTACTGGGCAGGGCGATAATTGGGCGGCATTAACCTTGACGTAGTGGTGTGGTGATGCTGTCTGGTGGGGGAGGCTGGGGTACTGCAGGGCACGCGTCTCTACCTGATTTATATATGCATTAATTACTTTGCTTAGTGACTTGTTCTATTTTTCATTCTCTCATCTGAAGATTTATCCATAAAATAAATTTGGTTTATTAGTTAGGTTAGGTTGGTGTGGTCTGGATTAGGGTAGGTAAAATTTTTAATTAGGTTACAATGTATTGGAGTTAGGTTAAGTTATATAAGTAGGGTTAGGTAATGTTGGATTATATTACTATATTGTGTTGGTGAGTTAAAGGAAAAAACATGAGGTATTTAATTTGTTAATATTTAAAGAAATCTCCATAAATAGAATTTCCATATGAGTAGATAAATTATTTCCACAATGATGTATCTATTTAGGCTGTGTATGAGGGAGAATATGATTGGTTATATATATATATATATATATATATATATATATATATATATATATATATATATATATATATATATATATATATATATATATATTTTTTTTTTTTTTTTTTTTTTTTTTTGTGTGTGAAGGAATGTTCTTGGACGAAATTCCTCCCAAACTTACCTGCCTTGCCCACCTGAGCACCTCATACCCAGGAATTCTGGTGAAGGAAGCGAAACGTTCATATGCAGCCTCACCTTTTCCCTTCATTTGGGAAGTAAAGCCGAGACTGTTGATTGTGTTCATTCTCGCGGTTCAGGGATGAGTGAAGCCTCGACTCCTGGGCTTCATTAAGGCTCGGATCCAGCCAAGCGCCGCCGCACTGGTCTATTTCCTCATAAATTTAGAGGTAATTAACCATCACTGCTAATTAGAAAGCAGCAGAAATACTATTTATCAAAAAAAGATAGTAGTTAATTATAGATATATTGGTGGCACCTGAGCGTTTTGATTACAGGTAGTGGGTGTCAGGAGGCGTGGCGGCAGGTTATTCGGAAGAAATTAGTAAGTGATTTTGGCTCTATCAATGGTGAGTGTATTTAAGTTACTGCTTCGTTTTTCGGTTTATCCCCCTCCCCACTCTCTCTCTCTCTCTCTCTCTCTCTCTCTCTCTCTCTCTCTCTCTCTCTCTCTCTCTCAGATGCCACCAAATTAAAGTCGACGAATTTCAGCAAGAAGTAAAATTAAATAAGATAATAAAAGAAAAGAAACACTTTTCTCGCACTGCCTCAGCGAGAAAGCTTATCACAAAAACAATGGAAAAGATAGATATATTTACATGCCGCTTATCGGAGCCTCGGCCGCAAAAAAAAGCATTAGGAACGTCACTCACGGAATACTTAGCTGGAATATAAATTAGAGAGGTAAGAAATAGATGAATAAGTGCCATCCATCATGACAGGGAAGCAAACATATTAATAAGGGAAAAATACGAGGAGAAAGAAGGGAGAGAGAAAGAGAGCGATGGGTAATTCAGATCCTGTTTTGCATATGAAGTGGTAGTGGGGAACAAAAGAAATAATATACGTAGTTAGAAAAAAAGTCATTAGGATGATGCTTGCAAGGTAGATAAAGCTGTGATAATTGCTATTCTTTTTCACTAGGAAACTGCAAAGAATAGTGTAAGCAATGATACTAAGACAACACAAACTTCTGTGTTAGCTTCTTAAATCATGGTTATTAGATTGATTTTGTGTATCAGAGAGAGAGAGAGAGAGAGAGAGAGAGAGAGAGGGTTCAACACGCAGTATATTTATATTAACTTTTTTGCGCATTTGCAGTTTTTGAGGCATTATTTTAACTGTTTCCTCTGATTTATTATTAATTGGAAGAACGGAGGAAAAACATTACTCTTGAATTATGCACAACGAGTCACACCGCGGTTGTTTTATTTGTCCCGCACTGTTCCAGCTCCCTGTCGCCACGACCCAAGATTCGTATGTGTGTGTACCTTTGTTCACCAGGTGCAGACGCGGCCCGACCTTCCTCTACCTTTACCTGCTTGAGATCAAACGTTTTACCTCTTATTGTACTCTTCGGAATATTGACCTCCGCCTATTGTACGCTGAGTAAAATAGACACTAAAGAAATAGCAGCATGTTGATTCAATTTTTTTTTTCTTTCTATACGTCTTTCCCTTCTACCTTTCTTAATTATTCCCTTGACATATGAATGTGCATGAAGAATCAATTAATTTCATAGATGATATAACGTTGAATTTACTCCATCATATACACGTCTAAAACTGTAATTATTGAAAGAACTAGAAGCTTCTTTACTTTATGTATATATATATATATATATATATATATATATATATATATATATATATATATATATATATATATATATATATATAATTTTTTTTGTGAGCACGAGTGTGTTGAGAAATGTTGTGAATTAAATATCTCCTGTCAGATGTGTACATAATACGTGTTTATTTATTTATTTATTTATTTTTTTTTTTTTTTGTGTGTGTGTACGATTATTCTGGTGTTGAAAATAAAATGGTTCCTGCCAGACATGTATAATTTGAATAAATTATCTTGCACTCCATAGAACACATAAAAGAGCTTTTTGTAATTATAATCCAGTCATTTTTTTTTTTTTTTTTACTATATTTTGCATATCACAATAATTCATGGTTTCCTTAAAATAAATGTATTTTTCCGAGAACTAGAAGAGAGAAAAGCAAGTGTAAGCGGTATGTAATTTTGGACGTGCTCTCCTAGTCAAGTAGCGAAAATGGGACAATAAAATGCGTAATGCTGATGCATAATAATAATAATAATAATACAAATGAAAGTGGAATTGTGTGTAGGAGTCGCTGAAGGAGAAGAAAAAAGTTGAGAAACACCTTGACACGGTTCAAACATTTATCTTCATACTCCTCCTCTCGTACCGTTTTTACTTTTTTTTCTATCTTATATATGCCTTACTCTGCCACACACACGCTTGGTTAATCCTTTTTCATTTTTTCTTGCTTCCTCCTCCACCTCCTCCTTTCTTGGGAAGCTATAACTTTGCCCACAAGTTTAAATTAAGCTGGGTTTACGTTTAACTTTTGTCATGGGCGTGTTGGTGTTAAAGAGGCGTTACGGACAGCCCCAACAGCAACGCGTTGGGATAAATTTCCACCTAGATTAATTATCGGTTTCCTGTAGACGATATAATTAAGCGATGTAAGGCGGTGTATTGCGTAAACAGGTAAATGTGTGTGTGTGTGTGTGTGTGTGTGTGTGTGTGTGTGTGTGTGTGTGTGTGTGTGTGTGTGTGTGTGTGTGTGTGTGTGTGTGTGTGTGAGTGATGGGCGGAAGAATTATAAGTGATATTAGAGTAATATTGTATATCTTTATGCGCTGGTGACATTCTGTCTGGTCATAGATCCAGGTGTGCGTGTGTAGATGTAACGTTTCTCCTTAGATTTGGTGCTGAATGTGTGAATTTGGTTGCAGGTAGTTTTGCGGGGTGTGGATGTGTGAATATACAGTAGGTTGGTGTGTGTGTGTGTGTGTGTGTGTGTGTGTGTGTGTGTGTGTGTGTGGGTGTGTATGTGTAATGCGGTACGTACATACATCCAGAGAATCAGGTACGTCGGTGCGGTCGTCAAGTCGTAGGAGTTCCTCATACATAAGGTCTGAGTGCGAGTAACGGCGGAGACACACGGAACCAGGAACCAAGACTTGTCGGGGCAAATTGCGGGGTAAATTGGCATAATCATAGATAAAGTCTTTCACAAAAGTCCACCTGGAAAAGAAAAAAAAAGTGTCTCAACGTCTGCATTTGTGACTTGTTTTATTCGCAATTTCAGGAAGATTTTAAAGAGAAGGGAAACTTGTATAACTTTCTCATGCAATAAAGACCATAAACATTTTTGAGAGGAATAACTCTTTTTACTTTTGCCTTTATGCTTGTATCATCTGTAAGCATTATATTTTTTTATCTATTCTTCTAGATTTTACACTGTCAGGCGGTAATGCACGAAAATAATCGTATAAAATTGGTAAATTCAACACACGGTCGCTTATTGAAAAAAAATAAATAAATAAACAAATAAGTAAAATATGTGTGTAACTTTTTAAATATTCCCCCACAAAAGGAAAGAATGTGATTATAGTAACCCAGTTAGTTAGTCTTCAGAAACCATACCAATGTACAAGATTGACCATTAAAATTATAAAAAAGAATTATATAAATCTCATCATGAACACAGCCCACGTGAAACTCTTGCACGTGCTAATTACAGGTAGAAATATAAGGTGTGACTAAATTGTCAAAGGCAAAATTACACAAAGACGACATGAGAGAGAGAGAGAGAGAGAGAGAGAGAGAGAGAGAGAGAGAGTGTGTTGGTTGGTTAGGCGGTAGACGGATGTAGATGGATGCGGGTGTGGTCGGGGAGGCAGTTTGGCGTGGTAATTAAATGGAGTGGGAAAAACACAGAAACAGGGAGGTCAGCAATGGTTAATGAGCATTTTAATAACAACGTTACCTGTGGATTGTGTGTAGAAAAAAAATATTACCATGGCATACATTAGTTGTCATGTTTTCCTTCTTGACCTGATTCGGCCATTATGTGAATAGCGAATGATAGACTAGTTTTTTTTTAGGAAATGGTATGAACTCTGGAATGTAAAAACAACAAGTAATCTTTCAATATTAAATGTTTCCTACTCTTTTGGGTTTATTCAGCCATTAAGTATTAACTTAGTTAACCTTCAAGTAAATATTTTACGATGTACTCATAACCCACAATTATAAAGAAAATAACTGTCATTATTTTCTGTGTATGTATATATATATATATATATATATATATATATATATATATATATATATATATATATATATATATATATATATATATATATATATATATATATATATTTATATATATATATATATATATATATATATATATATATATATATATATATATATATATATATATATATATATATATATATATATATATATATATATATATATATATATATATATATATATATATATATATATATATATATATATATATATATATATATATATATATATATATATATATATATATATATATATATATATATATATATATATATATATATATATATATATATATATATATATATATAATGTCATTTTCTATCTTTGTCATAACTTTAATTTTTCTTGGCCTATGAATTATTACTTATTAATCGTTACGTTGAAAGATACCTTTAAATATAGCAAATAACGTCAGATACCACCGGGATCATATTTCCTGTAACACTACGCACCTCACATCGCCCTTCCGTGGCAATGCATCGTAACAACGTGGCTGGCCAGGCGTCCTCACGCTACCAATAATGTACCATTGTTTAACTTCACTTAGTTAGAAGTAACGCATAATTGTAAATTAGAGAGAAAGAATATATATATATATATATATATATATATATATATATATATATATATATATATATATATATATATATATATATATATATATATATATATATATATATATATATATATATATATATATATATATATATATATATATATATATATATATATATATATATATATATATATATATATATATATATATATATATATATATATATATATATATATATATTATTTATAAATTTCGAGTAATCACACAAGTAAACAAGGAAGCGTATTTGCTTTACATATCTTCTATAAAATGCATCTGTAATCCAGATCCTTTGTTAATAGACGTGAGAATGCATAGAATATTCAGCAAAACCCTCAGTTCAGTTTTGAGTATGTGTGTTTGTCCTAGCGGAGGAAAAAAGGCAGTGAAGAAAGTTTTGCCTCACCCTGTAACCCGCTTACTGAGGCAGCTCCGTGTGGCTCAGCGGAGGGAAACGTTGCCTAGTTTCCTCCCATTTGCTTCCAGTCTTCCTTCTTCCCTCCTTCCTCTGTATTCCTCTCTCACTCTCTCTTCACCTCTTTCCTTCCGCCCCGTCCTTCCTCCCTCCCTCCCGTCATCTCTTTCTCCATTTCCTTGTGTGCGTGTTTCTTTCAGTTCTCTCTCTCTCTCTCTCTCTCTCTCTCTCTCTCTCTCTCTCTCTCTCTCTCTCTCTCTCTCTCTCTCTCTCTCTCTCTCTCTCTCTCTCTCTCTCGTAATCTCTGGAGAAGAACTTATTTTCTCGATTAAAGTATTTGTATTTAATTCTAATTAAACAGACTACTACATATTTGTATTGAGAGAGTTCACAGATATATCATGTGTATATGCTAAGAGAAAGAGAATACTTTTATTATTGGTTTTAACAATTTGAATATTGTTAGCAAATATAAATAATTAGCGCAAAACAGATATCGGGGAGGGAGTAGAGAGAAAAGAAGTAATATGATATGGATACTTGGTCAAAAAAAATATTAATGAAAAACAAAAAGAAAATGCAAGCCAAGAAAGATATCATTCTTAACTTTCAGCAAGGAAAAATAGAAAACTATCTGCAAGAAGTTGATATTTTCAACTTTTGTTCTTGTCGCGTAACTTTATCATTCATCTGTGAAGTGATGAAAAGAGGAACGAGAGACAAGATAAACATTGCTGCTTCTCCCAACACCACAATTTTATGAAGGAAAAAAAATATAATGATAATTCTAGAAAATACGGTTTAAATAATTATGTTTATTTTTTGTTGGCCGCTCTTTGGTGCCTAATCCAGAAGTGATTGATTTACATATCTAATGACATTGGTACTCCATTTTGTATAGTACACTTCATTGTTTTTAATAGTTTATATTTTTGTACTGTGTGTGTGTGTGTGTGTGTGTGTGTGTGTGTGTGTGTGTGTGTGTGTGTGTGTGTGTGTGTGTGTGTGTATGTGTGTGTGTTAGTTGAGGATTAAACAAGGCTCACAACACGTTCTTTGACCTTGTATCGTAACTTCACAGAGAATTTTATCCACCGAGCTCCTGGACGCCTGAAGCTCTTCATCAATTATGCTGCTTCTCAACAATTCAAGTGATCCTCGCTCTGAGAGACTCCTTGTGTAGTTATGTTGACTCGCTTCCCAAATCACTCAACTGACGGCCACCAAATGAACTGCAACTCATTAGCATATATTCCATTCCACGCCATCATCTCTCTCTCTCTCTCTCTCTCTCTCTCTCTCTCTCTCTCTCTCTCTCTCTCTCTCTCTCTCTCTCTCTCTCTCTCTCTCTCTCTCTCTCTCTCTCTGTCTCTCTCGGCACACACGTACACTCCGTTAATTCATGAAAAAATTATGCTCTCTTCACTATCTTCTTACTTTTTCATTCCATGACATGCCCGAAACAATTCAGTCCCTTTATTCTCAACTCACCTCACTTCCTCTCTCTCAGCCTCATCCGCTCCTCCCGCCATTGTAACCTTCCGTGTCGCCTTCTTCTGGAGGTGAACGCTACATGAGAGTAAAAGTATTTCCCAACTGCGTTGTATATTTGAGACGACATGGATAAGGGAGTTGATCTCGCTCCGCCCATGTATAAGGGATGAGGAGGTAGGGAGGAGGAAGAGGGGAGGGAAAAGGTGTGTGCTTTACAAGGGAGCATTCTCTTTCTCTCTCTCCTTTCTTGGTCGCATTATTTTGTTCCTGTTTTTTTTCTGTTCATTCCCCACTGTAAATATACATGTATGGTATGATACTCAAGCATTTGATTTCCTTCTTTATGATTCCACATTCTTTTCAGATCTTTAATGACTTTCTTGAGAGGTTTGCTTTGATTGCTGTTAACCTAAGCCCACCTTATGGTTCGCTCGGCTGCCTGTTGCCTGATGAGAGTAATTTTTTCCATTTGCCTGTATTTTTGTCTTCGTTTTTATTCCGTTCGTCTTTAAGGAACATGCTTCACTCACATATAATATGCCTGCCTTTTAGTTCCTTCCCATGTCGTACTGTTTACTTCGATGGAGTACGAGGAAAATCAAGACGAGGAGGAGGAGCAACCAGAGGGGAAAAGGTTGGAGTCAGCCACATCTGCTTTCATGGTGTAACTTAATTTCCTCTCCCTCGTCTCTCCCGGAGGAGGAGAGTGAAGGACAATTTTGCGCTCCGGAGGACAAGGTTAAAGGAGAGAGTTGTCGTCCAGTTGCATTTCTTTTCACTTGTTTACCTGACGAACATTTGGCAAGGATACACTAGCACCAACCACCCTCTTCCCCTCTCTTATTTCCCCACATAAACATCACCATTGATCTGATGGTTTCCTTTCTTCAGTTCTCCACTTCTTTGACTTCCTTAACCTTTAAACCTACCTACAACTTCTGCACCTCCTTTCCCCCAGCACGGCATCATGGACACAGGAAAGGATGTCGGCAGCCCGTAGGTATTCGAGGCTTTGGCCACACGCGGGTGCTGGCTGGAATGCAATAACAGGAAGGTGGTGAGTGAAAGAACCTCTTTTGTTGGTCAGAAGGACACTCGCCTCCGCTACCCGGCCCCCAGGAAATATTCTTTATTAAACGGTCAACTTTTCAGTAGTTGGTACAGATATAGATTTAGATCAGAGAGAGAGAGAGAGAGGGTAGCTACGTATTTCATTTGAGCTTACTGGGGATAGAGAGCTAGATTAATAGGAAGATGTGAATACTCCAACACATAAATCGATAAATGCATAAACATGTATAGAGATATCGCATATTCAGCTAGAGATCAAGAGAAGCCTAAGCATACACAAACACACACACAGTCTCTCTCTCTCTCTCTCTCTCTCTCTCTCTCTCTCTCTCTCTCTCTCTCTCTCTCTCTCTCTCTCTCTCTCTCTCTCTTTCCAACACACACACACGGACAAACAGCATAAAAGCAATCGCTCAAACCGTTCTGCTGGATACGCACAATTTTATACCATTGTTTTCAGCAACGATTTTGAGTGGTGAAAAAAAAGTGAGGGGCTTGATATAATGTTTTGTGAGCCACCACCTTTTTTCCCGCAAGCGCGTAGGTAAAAAGAGCGCAGGCAGGTGGCGGTATCAGCCCTCCGTGACCAGGCCGGGTGTCCGAGGCTTTGGGCTTTAATCAGAACCAATTATTGACTCGAGGTACAGAGCACAGCAGAAATGCGTCCCAGGATCGAGTTTCATATTGAGGTGGTTGTAGTGGTGATGGTGGTGGTGGTAGTGGTGATGGTGGTGGTGACTCAATCTGATGCAGTTAGTTAGGGGGTTACACTACATCCAAATGGCTCGTTATTTATTAGATTAGTGTTGTACCCTTGGACTATTGCATTTTAACCACCGCCAGAACCATCACCACTGCAACACCTGACCCCTATTGCCACCTCTTCATCGCCGCCTTTACAACCATCACCATCATCGCTGCTGCTGCTGCTACTGTTGTTGCTGCTGCTCCTGTCGCAATTACTACTACTACTACTTCTACTACTACTACTACTACTACTACTACTACTACTACTACTACTACTACTACTACTACTACTACTACTACTACTACTACTACTACCCCTTTTTAAGGAAAAGGCTGAGATCAGCATTCAAAAGTGTTGCACCACATTACGAAAGATTGCATCAGATTTCTATAATGATTAATATACTTATGTACAATGGTCCTACCTATCCTATGGCGGGTACAACTACTACTACTCTCATTTCTACTACTACTACTACTACTACTACTACTACTACTACTACTACTACTACTACTACTACTACTACTACTACTACTATTGTTACTTCTGCGACCAGCATCACATGTACAGTTCATTATGCATTAAAATGTGATTGCAAAGTAATTTATTGATGCACCTTTCTTTTTCAATTTCTATTTCGAAATCAATTTTACATCCCAATTGTTATTAGCTTATTAATTAATCACACCATTACACACTACCACAATACAAGTGTTGACACGACACCCAATATTTCATTTAATTAGGTTTTATGACCTTAATAGTAACGTGTGTAAATTGACAAACAGAGAATAGTTTTTTTTTTTTTTTTTATTTATGCTTAACAACTTAATTCAGAATACAATGAAATGCATGTTGTTACGATATATATATATATATATATATATATATATATATATATATATATATATATATATATATATATATATATATATATATATATATATATATATATATATATACACGTACACAGACACACACACACATACACTCACACATCTGAGAGAGAGAGAGAGAGAGAGAGAGAGAGAGAGAGAGAGAGAGAGAGAGAGAGAGAGAGAGAGAGACAGAGAGAGAGGGGAGCGGTCGAGAAAAAGGACAGGGTTGGCAGGGTGTCATGCAATGCAGGGAGTAGTGTTAGCTTCTGAAACTGTATCGTGTCGTGAGGATTCTGAGGGAGTGAGGTAGAGGCACCTGTGAACTACCTGATACCTGCAATTATCACCTGGGAAGGGCGCTGGTGGCTCATGTCTGGTTGCCGGGTGCTGCATAAGTGGAGGGGGATAACGAGCGCGTTTGAAGGAAGGTCACTTGACATTTATTCACCAACACTGGAGTATGTAATAGGAACTTTAGTAACTATTGTCTCTACTTGTGTATTACTTCGAATTTTCATCTCTATTGCGTGTTACATAATGGTGTTTTCTACCTTTCTTTGAGTAATGTGAGATTATCATGATCTTTTTCTGTCTTCATGTGTATGCTCTTTTTTTACTTGTGTTTTTAAAGATGTTATTTTCCATTTTTCCATAAAACAATGCTTTTGTTTCCAGTATCATGTCTTACTTTTTTTTTTATATCTTCCTCCACTTTTCGGTTTCGATATGTCATACCTGTCATGCGTCTTATTCATCACCTCTCCTCTCATGTCATACCTGTCATGCGTCTTATTCATCTCCTATCTCTTTTCTCCTAAATGTATTATATGATTTTAATTTGTTACTATATATTATTTTCCTAATAAGAGATCCCTGTCATTGGAGTCGAACTAATAGTGGCAGTAATTAACTAAAAAGCACTCTGGAGCAGAATATCCTGCCTTAAATCCCGCGTAATCCAGCCAATTAGACGCCATCACCTGTCTGGAGTTGCCCTTTGAAATTTCCGGAAGTTAAGATTGCGATGGGATGCGACTGGTCTCCTTGTCTTATTCCCTCCACCGTTTTTTTACTCAAATTTCTATCTCAACACTGCAGTTGTTATTAATTATGAATTGATATTCAAGATGCGAGTGAATATTTATTTTTTCCTCATTTTGAATGGTTAGCATTTTTTTTCTTTTCAGTTAATCAAAAGTTTGTTGACATTCTTTTCTCTGGAGTGAAGACTAGAAATTCAGTGTTTTTTTTTTATTATTATTCAGTTGTTCTTTATTAATTGCATACTTCATTATCCAATAGTGAAGTAAATTTTTATTTGTAATGAACACATGTTATGATGGATCAATTCATCGTGTGTCACTGATCTGGTAAGAGGAGTCTACCTCTAGCAACACCTGTAAACACCGCAAGCCTCTACCTGGACAAACAACACGTGTCCTATGCATAGATTTTCTGGTGTGTCGCTCGATCCTGTTTTCTTTCTATCACCTTCTAGCTTCCGGTCACCAGTCCAATAAGGGAGGAAGGGGGAAGAACAGGATAGATAAACAGTGTGTGTGTGTGTGTGTGTGTGTGTGTGTGTGTGTGTGTGTGTGTGTGTGTGTGTGTGTGTGTGTGTGTGTGTGTGTGTGTGTGTGTGTGTGTGTGTGTGTGTGTGTGTGTGTGTGTGTGTGTGTGTGTGTGTGTGTGTGTGTGTGTGTGTGTGTGTGTGTGTGTGTGTGTGTGTGTGTGTGTGTGTGTGTGTGTGTGTGTGTGTGTGTGTGTGTGTGTGTGTGTGTGTGTGTGTGTGTGTGTGTGTGTGTGTGTGTGTGTGTGTGTGTGTGTGTGTTTGTGTTGTACTTTGGTTAATTATGGTCCTTTTGTGTTTTATTGCCTCTCTTCTCCCTTACCTCCCGTGGTGATGGACGGTCCTATTATCATTAATTATGTTCATGTACTGAAGGAAAAGATGTTAGCCTCATATGTATTGATGTGTGTGTGTGTGTGTGTGTGTGTGTGTGTGTGTGTGTGTGTGCGCGCGACCAACGAGGTCAATAATTTTCGCTGCACTACCACTGGCTGTGCATTCGAACTGACACGATTAATCATAATATTCTTTTACTCATGATCATTACAAAATACAAAACCAGTTGTTTCCAGTAGTTCAATAGAGTTTCTGGAAGAGTTAATGTTCTTTTGTCTCATTTTCTTCAGAACTTATGAATAAGAAAATAACTTAATGAGTCATTTAAGAGACCTTCTCTGTGAACTGATCGTTCGTAAAATCATCTGATTTCTTGAACAGCACGTGTGGATCTAGAAGTTCCATTTCATGTGAGAGAGGGATGAGGTGAAGATGGCAGGTTGCGATCGGAGGCTGCATTATGTGTTCAAAGTCAGCGCGGAGAGTCGAGGCGGCAGTGACCCGGATCGACTTAAGTATAAAGGTTTTGAATCCCAGCGTAGCAGACATCGCATTATGGTGATTACTGAACCATTAGCAGATGAGCTGTTGACGTGTGGCAATAATGCACCTCGCACCCCTCTTCCTCCCTCAGGACTGCAAACACGTATTACCGGGGTGTCACCTGCACTTGACCCCTGAGGTATTAGTCAGCTGTCTTGAGTACTATCTACCTTCACCGGATGTGATTTAAAAAAGTAACAAATATTGTTTCATATACTTTCAGACTTCATACTTTTTCTTTAACACATACTCATAATAGCTGTATAAGTTTTCGTTTTATGCATTTTAA
>NC_059284.1:5945249-5947749 GCF_017591435.1 Portunus trituberculatus
TCGGAATATCACCGTGCTTTTCATATCGCTTCTCGGATCTATTCATATTCGCTCATGATAGTTTCTTGAATATGTTTTTTGATACAAGCTGAAATATTCAATTTGTGATGAATGTCAAAAGAGATTTTCGGATGTTTCATCACACCAAAATCAATTACGTTTTTTCAGGAAAAGTAGCCTAGGTATTCTAAAATAAAAGATAATATAAGACGTATTTCTTTTGAAAAAATTATGAAAATGCCTAATTCCTTTCATTGATTGATAATCTATGTGGAGTTTACTCATATATATATATATATATATATATATATATATATATATATATATATATATATATATATATATATATATATATATATATATATATATATATATATATATATATATATATATATATATATATATATATATATATATATATATATATATATATATATATATATATATATATATATATATATATATATATATATATATATATATATATATATATATATATATATATATATGCAGGAGGAGAAAATAGACACTTACGGAAACGATAATTTATTCCAAGCGAGGTCTAATAACACTAGTTCAAGGGGTGCTATAAACTTTCCATTAAAGCTAGTTGTGATCTCGCTGAACGCTGCTCTACTGATCTTGCTAACTGCATGCCTTTCCTCCTCCCGCGGCCTCGTTGCACAAGGCTTTGTTCTTCCTCTCATCCTCATTCTTTCCAACTTTCTAATACAAGAGTTAACCTGTATTCTCAATCATTCATACCTTTTTCTGGTAAACTCTGGAACGCCCTGCCTGCTTCTGTATATCCGTCGTCCTACAACTTGACTTCTTTTAAGAGGGAGGTTTCAAGATATTTGTCCCTGTGTTTTGGCTAATTCCTGTCCTATCTTTTAGGTAACTTGCACTTGAAGTGGTCCCTTTCTTAATATTTCGTTGGCCTTATTGAGTTTCCCTCTTGCACAAAAAAAATATAATAAAAGTACACCATTGCTACCCCAACCACAACAACCAACAAAAAATACTAGCACAGTTGATGCTGCTTCTACCATTGTTACTATGACCAGCAGAACCACCACACCAAATCACACCACCACTAATCACAACAACACCACCACCACCACCACCACCACCACCACCACCACCACCATTATTACTACTACTACTACTACTACTACTACTACTGTTACTACTACTATTATTACTACTACTACCACCACCACCACCACCACCACCACCACCACCATACTACTGGTGTTGAATATATAGTGTAGACCTTGAACACAATCCAGGTTCTTCATCCGTCAGTTCAGCTGCAGGGAATTAGTTATTTGAACAGAACAAACAGAAAACGCAGAAAGAACGCAGAAAAAAATTAAGACATGCAGATCAAATTGTTCCTATGTCAGTTGGTTCCGTGAAGCTGTTGATCTAACCAATATTGAAGTACGGGTGAAGGACTCAATCGTATCTTGCTTGTTTGTTCTCTCTCTCTCTCTCTCTCTCTCTCTCTCTCTCTCTCTCTCTCTCTCTCTCTCTCTCTCTCTCTCTCTCTCTCTCTCTCTCTCTCTCTCTCTCTCTCTCTCTCTCCGCATACTCCCTTCGAGATGGAGACAAAATGTGGAGTGAAATATTTCATCTTGCGTAACCTTACCTGCATCAGGGAGCGAAAAAAAAAAGAAAAGAAATGTCCCGTATCGATTTCCAATTCGTACCTAGTAAAGCAGAAAAGAACGGAATTATTTGACACGTGTTTGGTATTTTTTTCTTATATCATTGGAAAAAATATATTTAACATTAGAAGGAAAGTTTAAAGCTGAGAGTTTGACGGTGTGTCTGTAAAGTAGTTATAGCAGTGGTAGTGATATTGATAGTACTTTTGGTGGCAGTATTAGTAGTGGTGTTGATGTTGGTGGATATGGTGATAGTGGTAATAATAATGGTAAGAGATGTTGTCAGCAGTGGTGTGGTATCGGTGTGAGGGTTATGACAGTAGTACTGGTCATAGTAGCAATGGAGGTTGTTGTTGAGCTAGTGCTGTAATTTTATAAGCGTGTGAATACAAAACATACCTAAAAAGTACTGGTAGGGTATTAATTAATGTAGAGTATCAGGTACCCTGGTGCTGGGTTGAAGTTATAACATATGTGGTACAAAGTAATAGCTCTCCATCCCCCCGTAACTTATAAATATGGAAAATAAAACTCCTAATTTATTAAAAAAAGGTATATTTGCATCCATGTTCATGTGCAGAAATACAAAACATAAATATGGTCTTTTTTTCTGTTAATAAAACATCACTTTATTATTGTAAGCCGGATACATTATCTGCTGGAATTTTATGAACACAGATGGCAAAAATCACATCAAATTTTCAGAGCAGGATCGTCTGATATTTGTAAATTATTGAAGTTTTGAGTTTATTTAAAATGTTGGAATTGGGTTTATAGTATAGAAACATATACAAAATAAAATGCCAATGTTTTCTGAAAAATATTGT
>NC_059284.1:5950249-5952749 GCF_017591435.1 Portunus trituberculatus
GAAAATATTAAAATAAGATGTTTGGGTATACGCTGGAAAGGTTCTATTGAGAGAGCAGCCTTTACATACTTATATACACACAGCACAACTAATTTGTTTCCTTCTTGGTAACGCTCCACTTAAACGTTTTACCGTTCTCCCATTGATGATTTATTTAAAGTATTCTCTCAGCGGTGTACTCACTGTCTTTCAATTTATATTTATTTTCCTTTTTTTTTTTTTTACGCTTTGTTCTCGTTTGTAAAATCTCTACGTTTTTTTATGTTCCAGACACCAAGCTTTAGTATATTTAAATTATCTGTGGTGTGTTTTACTTTTCGTTACATAATTAACTTAAAAACGAACTAAATATCTTATTCAAGCTTCCATTAGCATGTTCTCATTGGTTTACACCTTGCTTTTCCTTCTTCCTCTTCCTTTTCCTTCTCCAACTCTCCAACACCTCCTCTTCGTCGTTCACTGGCTCATCTATCTTTCATTGCACTTCCTCCTGTTTCTGCTTGTCTTTCTCTGTCTATCTCTGCTTGTCATTTCTCTTACCTTTCATTTTCTATATCCTCTTCACTTTTTTTTCTCTTCTTTTTGACACCTGGCTTATACATTTCATCACTCCCCTCTTCCACTACCATCACCGCTATCGCCACTAGCTCCACTTGCTCTTCCTTTCCTCCTCCTCCCCCTCTTCCTCTTCGTCTCGTCAGATGAACTATGCAGGGTCCCATTTGGGAGGTAGGAGGCTGTTTGATCTAATATTCTTTCTCCTGAAATACTCAAGTCGAAAGGCAGAACGTGGCTGTTGCTGCTGTCTGGGCTTTCTACTGGGGCTTTTTTTCTGCTCCTGTTTTAATGTCACGTAACATTTGTGGTGTGAGGATATTCCTGCATCTCCTAACACACCTAAACAAGGAGTGTTCTGTGTAAGTTTCGAATGATTTATGCTCCTTTATCACTAAATATTACCATCGTTGGCTTCTCTTCCTCGTGTCTCTTCTTTTCGGCATGATGTCAGGCGATGAGCGCTACCAAAAAGAACACGAGTTGCACTTTATGGAAAAAAAATCGCTTTGCCCTCGATACTTTTCAATTGGAGTAAAGGAACTCTGTTAAAAAGACGCAGTGGACGAACCTTCAAACACTCCACACCTGGTAACTTTTGTTTCGAGAAGTGTCATGTAGGCGGGAGTAATTAAGTCAGGGAATCAATGACCTTCAAACTGTGACTCGCGTCGTTTTGTGCCAACGTTAGCCTGGAAGAAAGAAAATATTTTGTTTGAAAGCATCGATCTCAAACAAAGCGTCGTAATGCAAAGTCCCACTGATGAAGAAAAAAAGTGACGAAACCAATGACCCCCAAGCTGTGATTGGCCTCGTTTTATGCTAACATATACCTAGAAAGAAAATTTGGTAGAGTATCGATCTCAAAGTGTCATAATGCAAAACTCCACGGTCGAAGGAGAGAAGTGATGCTCGTCTCTCTTTCATCCTGCGACAAACTGTTTCTTTGTCCTCCGAGTGTGTGATTGATGCACGGAGCATGTGGAACTCCGCGCACGTCCTAAAGGAGAAGGCACAGACAGAGAGACAGACGCAGGCAAACAAAAAGCCAGGCAGGGAGACGTGACAGAAAAGAATGGAGGAAAATCACAAGAAACCAAGTCTAGAAGTAAGAAAGAATGAAGGAACGCAGAAGGAAAGCTAAAAATATAGTGTGTGTGTGTGTGTGTGTGTGTGTGTGAGAGAGAGAGAGAGAGAGAGAGAGAGAGAGAGAGAGAGAGAGAGAGAGAGAGAAAGAGATATGGGAAGAACGAGGTGAACACAGAGAGACGATAAGAAATAAAAGTGATTTGAAAAAGAAAATTTTAAGACAGAGGAGTAGGAGGCAGGAAAAGGTTGAAGAGAACAGCACGAGTCTGGCAGGGAAGACACAATAAAAATTAAAGAATAAAGGACGAGAAAAAAAGTGTGAAAAGTTTAAAAAGAGATGCAGATTGGGAAAATGATAATACAGAAGAGAGAGAGAGAGAGAGAGAGAGAGAGAGAGAGAGAGAGAGAGAGAGAGAGAGAGAGAGAGAGAGAGAGAGAGAGAGAGAGAGAGAGAGAGAGAGAGAGAGAGAGAGAGAGACGGACAGGCGTATATATGTTAATAAGTTGATATACATTCAAAGCGAGACTCAATATTAAAAAGTAAACTATTAATAAAGCGCGAGGCGTCAGTAGTACTGCACCACTGTACTGAAGTCTAATTCTGTATGAAATAAAATCCTCTTCATGCCAGATTAGACAAGTAGGAAAAATACGGAATGTATACTTTTTATTACATATTTCCTCACCGGCTCTTGTTAAGTAAGAAGATAATGGAAGGTATCATTTCATCATATTACAGGCATTGGTTGTTACGTAGCATTAATAAGAAAATATAAAGTGAAAGTGTCTGGTGGAAAAAA
The DNA here is from genome assembly GCF_017591435.1 of Portunus trituberculatus. Lineage (NCBI taxonomy): Eukaryota > Metazoa > Arthropoda > Malacostraca > Decapoda > Portunidae > Portunus > Portunus trituberculatus. The sequence goes on from NC_059284.1 coordinate 5,952,694, forward strand.
AGTAAAGTATTTTGACAGTATTAAACGAGAAACTGTTTTAATTATTTTTATTTATT